>NC_061533.1:1327500-1347500 GCF_022379125.1 Scophthalmus maximus | reverse complement strand
GATGAGGACGAGGAGGGGGAGGGGCCTGTGAAGGACAGAGCTCACTACATCCAGTGGAGCGCCTCTCAGCCCTGCCTAAGGCCCGCCCCCGAGTCCCGGCTCTGCGGTTACCTGTGGAGGAGGAAGTGGCTGGGACAGTGGACCAAACAGCTGTTCATCGTCAGGAACCACGTGCTGCTGGTGAGCATCATGTAGCTGAGCGGCAGCGCCCCCTGCAGACACGCCTGGTCATCACTGAGTAAAGTTTTTTCTAATGAGCAAGAAAACAAAACCGATGAATCTGCAAAAAACACAGCAGACCGGCGCATATTACCCATGATCCTCGGCTTCATGGCGTCACTGTATAAAATGCCGGCACCTTTACAAAATTGTACGTGACAATTTGTAGTCGAACGTTCACGTAGAATTTTCAGACGCTGCTGGAAACAGGAAATGGATTCAGCGGTGCGTCACCATAAAGTGTCCCCTGTCGGGTGCTCAGTTGGTTGCGGTTTGACACTTTACAACCAGAAGTCGCCTGAAAATTACACAAATTTCACACTGGGGCTTTAAGACAAAACGTTTTTTCCCGCTGTAGCAGAATCTTGAGCTGCAGTTCACGTAACGTCCACTAGACGCTGTGGGATCAAACTCCTCAGCTTCTCAACATGGACCCACTCTGTCTCTTGATGTGTCTCTTTTGTGTGCGTCAGTGTTACAAGTGCGCTCGGGACCTGCTGCCTCACCTGGAGCTGAACCTGCTCGGCTGTCAGCTCGTCTACAAGTCCAAGAGCAACAGGAAGATCCAGCACCAGCTCAAGCTGCTGCTGCCGGGCTCCGAGACGCTGGTGCTGGGCTACGGCAGCTTCCAGCAGGCGGACGAGTGGAGGAGGGTCAGCGGCACCACACCTCCGTCACTCACATGTACACGCGTCTCAGTTTCAGATCTGATTCACTGTTCTTCAGAATATTCATTTTCATGTTTCTTCAGGGATCAGCCTTTTAAAACTCTTTGATAATCTGATAAAATGCACAGATTTAAACTGTAGCAGGAGTCCGAGACCTTTTGACCTTTTGTCAAATCACCATCGCATCACAAACAATTATAGAAAACAGAGTTGACAATCTTCTGAAGACCGCTCAGGTTCACCTGGCGGCCCTTTGGAGGGACGCGAGCCCTCGTTGGGACGGAAATAAGGAAATACGAAATATACTGTACATGAGCAATATGAATATAGTTGGTGTGTGTGTGTTCACTCCGTGAGCAGGTGATCGAGGAGGTGAGTGTTGGAGGTGAAGAGGAGACTCGTCGATCGTCGGAGCAGCTTCTGTCCTGCAGGGTGAGGTGCACACACACACACACACACACACACACACACACACACACACACACACACACACACACACTCACACACACACACACACTCACACACACACACACACACACACACACACTCACACACACACACTCACACACACACACACACTCACACACACACACTCACACACACACACACACACACACACACACACACACTCACACACACACACACACACACACACACACACACACACTCACACACACACACGCTCACACACACACACACACACACACTCACACACTCACACACACACACACTCACACACACACACTCACACACACACACTCACAGCTTGACAGTAAAGTGTGTGTCTCTTCAGTCCAGTACAGTCCAGACTGAGGAGGAGGAGAACCCTTCGTCTGTCTTCAGCCTCCACAAACACAAAGGTACAAACAGAACTTCCACCTTTCAGGTTCAGACAGTTAACAAATCAATAATGTGGTGTCATGGCTCAGTGGGTTTCACCACTGACCTTGGTACAGAAGGTTGTGGCTTCAATTCCTGGTCATCCCTGTGTCGGCTGCAGCTGTAACGCTACAGTACTTCCACCTCGACGTTAGTCGCTGTGGACACAAACTCCAGCAAAATGAAAGTAATATATTAAATTTGACTCTTTTCTTCCACACGTCACGTCCGTGTCCTGTGAGAGTCAGAAACACAATGACACTTCATCAACAGCATCTTTTATTTCACTTTACTCTGAAACCTTCAGTCGTATTACAAAGACGAGTCTTCTTTCACTCAATTCTCTCTTTGTAGTTATTTTGAGTATTTTCTGTCTTTTTGAGGTACAGGGGCCCCTGACGCCTGACCCCCTGACCCCTGACCCCCTGACCCCCTGACCCTTGGGCCCCTGACCCCTGACCCCCTGACGCCTGACCCCCTGACCCCTGACCCCCTGACCCCCTGACCCCCTGACCCCTGACCCCCTGACCCCCTGACCCTTGGGCCCTGACCCCTGACCCCTGACCCTTGGGCCCTGACCCCTGACCCCTTGACCCCCTGACCCCTGACCCCCTGACCCTTGGGCCCTGACCCCTGACCCTTGGGCCCTGACCCCTGACCCCTGACCCCCTGACCCTTGGGCCCCTGCCCCCTGACCCCCTGACCCCCTGACCCTTGGGCCCCAGGTAAATGGTCTGGTGTCATCAGCCTCTCAGGCTCTTTACAGTCACATTAACGTGACATTCACACACTGAAGATCCGTCAGAGACAGGTGAGGGTTATAACTCAAGGAATCGACCAACCGACCTTCTGGCGAGTGGACGACCGTCTCTGTCTCCTGAGCCACAGACGCCCAGTTGACCAGTTCAGTGATCCGTCACGTCACAGTGACGTGACACGAACCATCGCTCAGACAAACAGGGAACTCCTGTGTCGACCAATCGGCTGCCCTGTTTGTGACGGACAGGTTTCCTGAACGTGCTGATGAACTGTCAGTGGCAGAGTCTTCTGTGTCGGGTGGAGGCGGGGCTCCTCAACATGTTCGGAGAGGAGGAGGAGGAGGAGGAGGGGACGAGGGAGCGAGCTCCTCAGTACACCGTCCAGCTCCGAGGCTGCGAGGTGCGAGCCGGGCCCGACACCGACCGCTCCCACAGGATCACACTGAGCATGCTCGGTGACCAGGTCGCCGTGCTGGAGGTGAGCGACACTAATAAATCATAATAATCTGAGAGAAAAATCAGAATTATGATCAAGATCAAAACTCAGTCTCAGTCGGTCTCCGTGCTCCTTCCCCTCAGGTCAGCGGTCCGGAGGAGAGGGAGCGCTGGCTGAAGCTGCTGCAGGACGCAGCTGTCGACCACGGTCACCGTGACGACCGCACACAGGAGGGCACAGGCGGAGCTCCCAGGTGAGGGTCACTGGATGTCGTCACGGTGACGGAGCACCGTCAGTAGTGAAGGACACGTCAAACTTTGGTTTTTGTTTTCATCATCCTCCATAAGTCCCTTTCTGTCACATGACGTCTTCTTCTCCTTCTCCTTCTTCTTCTCCTTCTCCTTCTTCTTCTTCTTCTCCTTCTTCTTCTTCTTCTCCTCCTTCTCCCCCTCTCCCTCCTCAGCGGGCTGCAGACTGGGAGGTTCCCCACCTCCGACGCCTACATGGACGATCCCTTCCACCTGAGTGCAGAAGGCCGGGACCCGCCCATCTACTCCAACACCTCCATCCTGCAGCACATAGTACGAGCGCTCGCACACACACAGATTCAAATATGTGTAAATTCATATTCATGTCTCGTCTGTGTGCGCCGCAGCTGCACAGCTCCCAGGATTCCGTTGGCTGCAGCTCGGTGTCGTCCAGAGACTCGGCGACCTACAGCAACGCGGTGCTCAGCAGCCACAGTGAGTCACAGTTCCACCTGAACCCACAGGTACGACGTGAAGAGGAGAGGAGAGATGAAGAACATGAAGCGAGTGTTGTACTGGGACCAACACATTTACCAGAGAGACGTGTCCAATGATCCGGATTCAAGACGTCTGGGTTAATGTCTGATTCTGGTTTTTGTTTTCCAGACGTCTGTTCAGTCCTGTTCCTTCCAGTTTAGATTCATTTCAAAGATTTAATCTTTCCTAACATTTACACCGGCTCGTCCACGTTTCTGTTGCGCCTCAGTAGACGTGACCAGTGGTGGACTCCGGCTGTTCGAGGAGCAGGGGCGCAAAATTAAAAGGGCACCTCCTGCACGACATGGGGCCCCACCAACGTGCAAAAAGCTATAATGCATCATTAAATGTTATAGTTGTTTTACCGTTTACTGACGCCTCCTCTAACTTTGTGAAGAAAGGTGCTAAACTAATGCAGCTTATTATTTTAATAATCATCCTCAATCCCTGTTTTAAATCTCTAAGTACATTTCTTAATGATGTGGGACGATGTCAGACTCCGCTGATCGCTGTGTTTCAGACCGGAAGGCGGGAGACGTGGAGCGGAGCGTCCAGAAGCTGGAGCTGACCGGGAAGAGGCCGGCGCCGCTGAGGGCCGGATCCGAGATCAACCTGGCGTCGGCCGGGAAGCAAAACAAACGCAGCTCTTTCCGACAGTCGCTGGCCGTCTGCTCTGAGCGCGCTCAGGTGAGAGGCGGCGCAGTGAACGTTTAACACACGAGCTGGTCATTGGCCTTGATGGTCGTTCTCCTCTGGTCTCCTCTGATCTCTGATGGTCTCTGATGGTCTCTTCTGGTCTCTTCTGGTCTCTTCTGGTCTCTTCTGGTCTGTTCTGGTCTGTTCTGGTCTCCTCTGGTCTCTGATGGTCTCTGATGGTCTCTTCTGGTCTCTTCTGGTCTCTGATGCTCTCCTCTGGACTCCTCTGGTCTCTTCTGATCTCTGATGGTCTCTTCTGGTCTCTGATGCTCTCCTCTGGACTCCTCTGGTCTCTTCTGATCTCTGATGGTCTCTTCTGGTCTCTTCTGGTCTCTTCTGGTCTCTTCTGATCTCTGATGGTCTCTTCTGGTCTCTGGTGGTCTCTTCTGGTCTCCTCTGCTCTGTTCTGGTCTCCTCTGGTCTCTGATGCTCTCCTCTGGACTCCTCTGGTC
Source organism: Scophthalmus maximus (assembly GCF_022379125.1). Lineage (NCBI taxonomy): Eukaryota > Metazoa > Chordata > Actinopteri > Pleuronectiformes > Scophthalmidae > Scophthalmus > Scophthalmus maximus. The sequence goes on along the minus strand of NC_061533.1, from coordinate 1,342,607 downwards.
TCTTCTGATCTCTGATGGTCTCTTCTGGTCTCTGGTGGTCTCTTCTGGTCTCCTCTGCTCTGTTCTGGTCTCCTCTGGTCTCTGATGCTCTCCTCTGGACTCCTCTGGTCTCTTCTGATCTCTTCTGGTCTCTGATGGTCTCTTCTGGTCTCTGAGCGTCTCTGAGGGTCTCTTCTGGTCTGTTCTGGTCTGTTCTGGTCTCCTCTGGTCTCTTCTGATCTCTGATGGTCTCTTCTGGTCTCTTCTGATCTCTGATGGTCTCTTCTGGTCTCTGATGGTCTCTTCTGGTCTCTTCTGGTCTCTGATGGTCTCTGCTGGTCTTTTCTGGTCTCCTCTGGTCTCCTCTGGTCCAGGCGGGCTTCCTGAACCCTCTGCTGCGACGGACGGCCTCGGCTAAAAACTCTCTGAGACGAGCTCCGTCAGCGCTGTTCATCGAACATGGGAAGGTTTTCCAGAGGAGGAAGGTCGGTCGACTCCACACTCGTTACCTGACGTTATACATATACTATATACAGTATAATATATATATATATGTTACAGAATATTTGATATTCCATATATCTGTGCTGTTTGTTTTTTAGGAGTGGGAAACTAAAGCTGCGGCTTGACACCAGCCGTCCAATCATCGCCTACCGTCCACAGTCCAGTCACCTGACGGGTCGTCTGACCTCTGACCTCCACTGTGGATTGTTTGTTTAGAACTTCATCATGTCTGTATCAGCCTCTACGACTGCTGTTAACATATATATACATATATATATATATATATATATATATATATATATATGTACGTATATATATAAATATATATATATATACACACACACACTCAGTGAACACTTTATTAGGAACACCTGTACAAGTGCTTCTCCCTCAGGCAACCAATCAGACAATCCTGTGACATGTACAGGTCAGAGGTCAACAGCATGTCCGACCTGCAGCAGGGACCGGGTCTCCAGCACCAATGACCAGGTCCGGCTCTGTATGTTATTTTGATTTTAGTTATTTCGTTACACCTCGGAAGTCGGAAGTCAAGTTTATCGTTCCAGTATAATCTCGGAAAAACCCCCACCCCGACTTCCTGGCTCGGAGATCCGAGTTGGGAGGTGTAGTGTAACACATTTTATTCATAGGTTCTTCTGGACCTGACGGGTCTGATCATGAATCCGTCCACAGACGCAGCAGTAGACGACCGTGACGTCACGCTGACCAGAGTCTTCAGATTGTGTGTTTTTTACGTGTGAAAACATTTTGTGACTTTGCGTAAAACTCTGTTCAGTGGTTTCCATTAACCACTGGTGTGAATTAGTTTGAATCTTTATTTCATTTTTATCTCACATGGTCCTCGTTTGATGTCGTTGACATTATAACAGTTTTGGTTTTGTTCTCACGTGATCAGCACAATCTTATTATGACCTGTACATATGACGACCACGAATCAATGAGGATTTGTGTTTTATCACTTATTTGCATCTGCTTTTTTTTATATTTACTGAATTTAATAATCTCAGGAGAATATGTCTTTGTTGATGTTGGACTAAACACTAAACATTAAAAATGTATGATTTATCATCTTCGCCTCTGATTGTTGAAGTTTTGAAATGTTGATGTTGTATTAATGTCTGATGTTTTTATCCTGTAAAAAATAATCACGATTGAAATAATAATGATATTAATAATAATGATAGTTTCAGCTTCTCCAGTGAAGAGTTGTTCATAAATACGTTAATAAACACTTTAATGATATTAAATGATTACTGATAATGTCTCAAACACTTTAGATACATGCATTTAAACAAATTAATTTAACATTTATTAATAATTAGATAATTTATAAAAAAAAACGCTTGTTGAAATAAATGTTTTTTAAATGTTTGTGTAACTTTATTTAAAACATTCGTAGTGAATAAAAACCGAGTGTCCACTGAATAAATGCAGTGGTTCGATCGTCCGCTGGGCGGCGGTAGAAAGCCTGTCACTCTCGCGGTGCCTCCTGTTTTTGTCACCGCAGAAGAAGAACCGCGGAAGAGGGAACGGTTTCCTGACAGGCTCAGCAGGCTAACGAGCTAACGGGCTAACGAAGACAAGTGTCCGTGTCAGCAGCGGTTGAACCAGAGAGACACCGGGACCGGGAGGAAAAACTACAGCATCACAACACACACGGTGGGTCCGGGTCTTCACGGGACGGGTCTGTCGCGGGTCTTGACAAATGTCGCCTCCTGCTGTTAGCTGTTAGCTGTTAGCTGTTAGCTGTTAGCAAGGCGTAGACTCAACTGCAGCTTGTAGCCGGTTAGCTGCAGCGCTAAGCTAGCAGGGGGGAGGTTTTCCCAGAGAGGGGAGTCACCTGATGGGGGTTAACAGCCGAGCCGAGCCGAGCTGCTCTCGTCCCGCACGACTGTCACGGTGTTTAACGGTGGGTGTTTAGCCTGAGATCTGTGTGTTAGCCTAGCCTAGCTGCTTCCGTGTGTGTGTGTGTGTGTGTGTGTGTGTGTGTGTGTGTGTGTGTGTGTGTGTGTGTGTGTGTGTGAGAGAGAGAGAGACTGACACACTGTCGGTTTGTTCTCCACAGGATCAAGATGACGGCCGCACCTTACAACTACTCGTACATCTTCAAGTACATCATCATCGGTGAGCAGCTGATCGGTGACGTCAGCACCGTGTGTCGAGTCGATGTGACTGAACAAGCTCTCCTGCGACTCATCACATCACAACCTCTCTCTGTGACATTTCACTGCTGCACTTTTACTAATTATTTGTTAACCAGACCTGGACTTGAGTCGGGTTCAAGGCCCAACTTCCCCTTTAGATTCAACCAATCACCAAACAGACTCAGTCATGTGTCTGATAGTTTTCATGGATTACTCTCTGTGAAATCAGTGAACGCGTCGCCCTCGGCACCATAACTTGTTTTTGTTGCGCGATAAATTGTCGCGATAAACAATATAAAAGTTTTTTTGATACTGATTCATGTGAGCTTGTTCGTCGGTGCAAGTCCCACACGACGTGTGTCGCTGCTGCTGGGAGGAATGTTATCCAACATTTTAGAAAAACACTAAGAAATAAATATTTTCTGAACATTTTATTTATCAATCATTGATTCATCATATGACGAGAACAGATGAGAGGACAGAAGCAGCGAGACGTTGCTGGACTGTTGTCGACATTTATTCTGATGTCAACAAACGTGGACACAACAGCTGTTGTTGAGGTCAATAAAAATGATCAAGTTCATATTCACGTGTTGTGCGATACGTGTTAAAGAAAGAGATCAAACAGCAGCTGAGGGTCATGGGTAACGTAGTCTTAAAGAGCGACAGTCCAGACACAGATCGTGTGACAGGACCGTCCTCTTCCTGTGTTCTCATCATCAGTGACGTTGTTTCTGTCTCCAGGTGACATGGGAGTCGGGAAGTCGTGTCTGCTGCATCAGTTCACAGAGAAGAAATGTGAGTCTCCTCTTCTTCTTCTTCTTCTTCTTCTTATTCTTATTCTTATTCAGTTACTTTGAACGATGATTGTTAAGATGAATCAATTTTTCAAAGCGGCTCCGTGTTTCCCATCAGCCTGTGGACACGCCCACAACCCTCAGACCATCACAGCATCTATATCAATCACCACATATTGATTTTCTGTTCTTTTGACTTTGTCTTAATAAAATCTCTTTTCACTGTTGAACTGTGGTCGAAATGATGGTAATTTAAAATGGACTCCGATTTTTAGAAGATTGAACCGGTGAATTTTTTCTCTTGTTTGCTTTAAAAAAAAAGAAAGACAAACCGCTGATTGAATCCTCTTCTTCTTCTTCTTCTGTTTTCCATAAACAATTTTTTTTTTTACGTGTGCAGTTATGGCCGACTGTCCCCACACCATCGGGGTGGAGTTCGGGACGAGGATCATGGAGGTCCACAGTCAGAAGGTGAAGCTGCAGATCTGGGACACGGCCGGTCAGGAGCGGTTCCGGGCCGTCACCAGGTCGTACTACAGGGGGGCCGCCGGGGCCCTGATGGTCTACGACATCACCAGGTACTGGCGCCTGTACATTTCCTGTCTCTTGAACTAAATCTGTTATGGGTTTACACACACGTGTAAATCTGTGCTGCTCGTGTGGCTGGAGACTGTCGATGCTGTTGAAGAATAACGTTATTATTTTCTTTGTGTTTCAGGAGAAGTACTTATAATCACCTGAGCAGCTGGTTGACAGATGCCCGGAACCTGACCAACCCAAACACAGTGAGTCTGCACACACACACACCAAGATCAAGATCAATGATCAGTTGGTTGATCACTTTGTCTAATGACGGATGTATTTCAGGTGATCATTCTGATCGGCAACAAGGCCGATCTGGAGGCTCAGAGAGACGTGACGTACGAGGAGGCCAAACAGTTTGCAGAGGAGAACGGTGAGTGAGCGGAAGATTGTTAAAATGTACAGAACATTACGTTAAAACCGGATGTCAGACTGACCGACTGGTTCTGATCTCTGCCTCCAGGTTTGCTGTTTCTAGAGGCCAGTGCTAAGACGTAAGTACGAACACACACACAAATCTAGAAAGGTTTTTTCATCAAGGCCCATGAAATATTTCTTTGCCAAATTAATGAACAACATCCTGTCTGATCTGTTTTGTGCGGATCCAGAAAATGTCAAACACTCCTGGCTCTGCCCCTTTGTCCAGATTATCCAGTACCTTGTGCAAATTACGATTTGTGAATATGGGCCTTACAAATAACATTTGATCGATTTGAAGAATTTTTATTTTGTATCTTGATCATTTGCTCCTTCTCTCCCCTGTCCTGGCTCTTTCTCTTCCTCAGAGGGGAGAATGTGGAGGAGGCCTTCCTGGAGGCAGCCAAGAGGATCTACCAGAACATCCAAGATGGCAGTCTGGACCTGAACGCTGCTGAGTCGGGAGTCCAGCACAAACCGTCAGCGCCACAGGGAGGCCGCCTCAACGCCGACAGCCAGCCGGCTAAAGAGGGCTGCAGCTGCTAACCACAGACAGAAACTACAGACCCATCAAACGGACCGACGGACGGACGGAGAGAGACAGATACGTACACACAGATCCCCCTCGCCTCTAGGCACTAACATCCCTCTTCTGTCCAGAGTGCATCAAACAAGATTTAGCTGAATTTCATTAGCAGACCACCGTTCAGTGGCCAATTCAACCATCCACCAAGGATTCCCTCAAGCAGTTGGACAATTTGTTGGACAACTCCCAAATTTAAACCATGGTAAACGGCATAAAATTAATCCCTCAGCATAAATCCCAACCACTCAAGGTCCACACCCGGAACACACCAGGTCTCCCTCTGACACACCCCAATTGATCACGATCCAGACTGCCTTCAGCCCACATCCAGGCACGCTTGGTCCGAACCTTCGCCAAGATGGACTGTTCCAAGTCTAGAGTAAGACAGCCGTCATCCCAGAACCCAGAGTACTCTCTGGTCTATCCTGAGTTTAAAACTCTGTTGGTCCAACTCAGTCAAGGGTTGTCTAAATTTGATAGTAACATCATTCAGAATGTGAAACAACCATCGTCTCAAGAGACGAACAAAAATACATTTCTCAAATTTGGACCAACTCACAGCCCAAATCTCTGTTGCCTTTATTCAAATCTGTCTTGAGACTGTTTTCACCTCACATCCAGACACGTGCGGCCCAAACTTCAGTCAGTCTAGTTCATTCTAACCTTGGACTCTCTAAATCTGGACATAAGTGAGAATGCTATCAGCTCTCATTTTTAGTTATGCTTGAGCTTAAGGTCGGCCGTGCTGGACTGTTCAAGTCCCAGGAAAGGACCACTTCGAACCCTCCACACCATTCCAAGTTTAGACTATCTAGCATGGGTGGTCCAGATTTGATTATCCCTCAAATTTTTGACTACTAAAACCCCCAAGTCCTAAAAGATGCATAGATACAGAACAATAATTGAGACCAACCTACAACCTAAATCTGATCTACACCAAAATACAGATCACTCAAGTTCCACTGAGAAATCGCTGCTGACATCCAGAGACGAGGCTCTAGCTGGACTTCCTTCACCCCACGTCCAGGCCTACCTTTGGACCAAAGGTGAGGGTAGTCCAAATTTGAAACTACGTCTGTCCCAAACGGAAACAGCTATTACCTAGAGACAAGTAAAGATACAGTGCTTGGATTCGCACTCTCCTACAGTCCAAATCTGGACGGCTTCTCTCAAATTCGGATCGCCCAAGTTCCAAGTCCGGACATTCCTATGAACAGATTCGGAACCTCGGCTCAAGTTGGACCGCTCCCAGTCCAATTCAAGGACAACCTTTTCACAAGTCTTCAAATCTAGAGCCCACATGCTAATCCTGACCCCGTCTGCTGTAACTCCAGATCGTCCATACGCCCGGCTCTGACTTCTTCTCAATCTATATTAGTATTTGTGTCTTGTATGTGTGATATGCCATCGTTTGTTGTTCAGTTAGAAATCTCTTAAAATTCCTGCTTTAAAACCATAAATTCTATCACAGAGTGGCCTGGACGTCTGAACTCGCCTCTGGTAAATTCCTTCTTCCTCGTTAAACCTTTTCTTCCTCTGCTCGATTTCCTACCTCGTCTCACGAGGTTCTAAACAATCCCGTCTGGTGAAACTCGCTGCCCTGCCGGATTACTTGGTTTGAATTATTCCATCATCTGTCCTGTGTGGACTGCCGACCCATCGCATTTACACCATGTTGGTAATGCGGATTGAAAGACACATCCAGTGTTGTGGTCAAATGTATCTTCTCGGGTGCATTCCAGCTTTATATTGTCTTTGTCAGACTTCCGTCCAGTCCCCCGGATGCAGGTACAAGCAGTTCTCCACTGATTTTGTCACATGGGGATTTTCTCATCATGCTTGGTGGCGTAATGTTTTGACTGCGGTGGAGCAGAATGACCCTGAACCTTTCACTCGACGCTGCTCGAAGACTGTAGTATACTGAACAACAGAAAGCGTGGGTCCGTCACTGACGGACTTCATATCCGAGGTTTTCTTGTGTTTGACCCATATCATGATCTTGAAAGTCAGGGTTTCTTAACCGCTGCATGTCTCTCTGAAGTTCTCCATCTTTATCAATGTGCAATACTAAAAAGCCTTAAAATACAAACTTTGCATGATGTGTTGTCCGACCACGTCTAAATCACTGGAGGGCCACTTTGAATCCCAGCAGGAGAAAGTGGGGGGTTGCAGAAATCATCAGAAAATGTCAACAGAAGAGTGTTATCTTACGAAGAAACACATATTAACACGCATGCACACGGTCGCCTACACATGCGAAGCATTGCACCTATCAGATTTCTTTATGGGTCCAAAGTGCTCGGTTTGATCTCAATCCAGCATGGATAAGGATTAAATTAAAAAAGAAGACGCTGCCCCACAGAAAGTAGACTTGTCGGACCCTTGAAGACCTTCCACTCCCCCAAATACACACAATCTCTGCAACTCCACACTCAACCTGTTTTGAATCTAAATATTATAACTAATAACTTGTCTGTGGAGAGAGAGCTCACAAGAAGAAACACGGCTCACCTGAACTAGAATGTCTCACTGGAAGTTCAGGATAGATTTTCATCATTTTTGTTCTTTAATCAAATATAAATGCAGTTTATTTTTGAATGTTACAGTTCCCCCTAGTGGCCATTTTTTACATCCCTCGTAATTAAATGCGTATTGAGGGAAGAAAAAAGACGTGAGTGGAAGCGTCTCAGATTCTTTTAATTTATTACTGCCTTTTGTTTTATTAGTTTTTAACACTATTCTGGAATCACAGTTCACTGGGATGGTTTCTGTTGTCGTTGTTTGATGAAGGTCTCGGCAAAAGTTGGACTAACTATTATTTGTTCCAAAAAAATCTGCAACTGATATTTTAAGGAGCATTTGGTCATTTTGCAAAATGAAGTGTGATTTGGATCAATTCCAAATTTCATCTACTGTTCTAACAGTCAATAGTGAACTACCTACATGATTTAACTTAAATGAATTAATGTGATCTCTGTGCTACAAGAACCGGTTCACCGACAGACTCGCTCTTCTTTATTTTATACTTTAAGGCTGGAGAGAGAAAAATATTGACAGATGCGTCAACATTTCATACCGAATATTGATTTGGTTTCGATCAAGTGTTTGAAAACCAAATCTACTTAATGCAGCTTTGATCCTTTATGATTCAACACTCGATGGATCAAAGTCACGGTTCTGGTTTAACGTGCAGTGTTGTTGCTTCAGCAGAGGAAATCATTTTGGTATAATATTCAACAATTCTGTTTCAAACAGCAGGAAGAATTCAGAGATTTTTTTTAAATGGCACGAGGAACGTTTTCTTTCATACAAAATCTTGGAAGCAACGAACGTCAAAGTATTAATAAGTACACAAGTAAAACACGTGAGTGACAATTTGACATTTTTAAAGATTACGCTTGGTTTCCCTCGAGCAGCTGATGACGTTAAACATTCGTCCCAGTGACTTAAGCCAATAAAACACGTTTCAACAAGGAACAGAAAGAAGAAAAACTCAGCTTTGAAAGGAAAAGCACAAATATTCAGTTAAGCTGGAAAAAAACCCATTTATCTTTAAAGAACTAAAAAATCATTTTGACATTAAAAGTTATGATTGGAACATTTTACGTATTTTTTTTCAAATATATTTTCACAATTTGGAGGCGTTAAAGATAAAAATTGAAATCAACCTCTTTCACGTAAACACTCTGTTTTACTCTTGAATCAGATGTTGTGGCCTCCGGGACTCGGTACCTTCTCTGTGGAGTTTTGAATGAAACCAGTTTATCTTAAAAAATGTCACATGGAGCCACTGTGGGACACGTGAGGCGTTCGATCTCATGTCCGTATCGTATCCAGTCAAAACTCTCGCTTGAGATCGCTGTCCTCCGATTGGTGGACAGCTGCCTTCTTTAACTGTGACGCTTGATTTATGAACGAAGCCCCTCCCTCACTGTAAAAAACCCCCAACGCATCCGACCTCCAATTTTTTCTCGTTGCTTTTTCCATCACTTGATAATCTGCACGCAGTCGTTGCTGCGGACGTTTTTAAGGAAAGAGCGTTTTTAAAAAAAAAATTTAACTCAAAGATTTTGAGGTGTTTCCAGGGACCAGTGTCACGAATCATGAAGAAAAACATACAGTTTCAAGTTTTGTTGTGGCCGACGCCCTGAAGCTTCCCTCGCCAACTGAAAACAAAAGCATCTCATTAAAACAATGTTAAAAGTGTCATTAGAGAACGGAAGAGATCAGTGTTGTCACAGCGCAACGGCGACACATTTTGTGTAAAGACGTTCCCCAATTTCTAACTTTAATCAGTGATCTGGAAGTGAAATTAAAAAAAACATGGCGTTTATCTTTAAATTAATGTAACATCTAAATTTGTTTGGGTAATGATAATTACGTTTGAACTGATCGATCAGAGAAATCTCAATGTTATGATTTGTGTGAAGTTTGAGAAAGTTTTCTTCCCGCTCACTTCCTGTAACGTGCTCGTGTTCTTTCTCTTCTTTTCTCTCTGTTCTGTAACGTCCGTTGATTTTTTCTTTGTCAGCTCAAAGTAACAAACATGCTTCTTTATGATTCTCTGACTATTTATATTCTTAATGTGATGATTTTTTCTTCAGCTGTACTTTGTCATCGTACGACCACGGGGACTCAGCTATTTGTAAATAAAGTATATATACTGTATATACGCTGACGTCACTGTGCTTCTCTGCTCTTATGATTTAAAGATGGAGGCAGGTAAAGCTACTTTACTTACAATGCTATATTATTTTTACTATACCATAAAATAATATACACTATATTACCTGACTAAATATAACGTTCACTCATACAGTGACATTTTTATGGCTCATGAATCGATTAAATGTTTGACTTAGTTTACAACTTATTGTATTATGACGTATTTTTTGTTTCTAGACTCAATTAAATTCATTTTAACTTCATGTATGTATATATATATCGTCAGATTACAACAAACATGATCTCAAGGCACTTTTCAAGACATGACAATACTATATTTACTATACAGACATTTGTCTATAATATTGAGGTCTCGACCTCCCTATGTAAAGGGCCTTGAGATATTGTATGTTGTGATTTGGCGCTATACAAACAAAATTGCATGTTTTACTATTCTATATTTTTTCTGACTTAATGCTGTGACATTTTTATTTCTTTGATGACACTTTATTTCTTACCATATCGACATCGAACTGAAACCACATGAAGAATCTCGGCTCTACCTGGTGGAGAAGTGACAACTAATCCATAAGTCGGTCGATCGTCATTAAAATATTTTGTGCAACAGTCAAATATGTACGACTCCACAAACCCGGAGCTGGAATTAAAAGTGACATTAATGATCAACATCCACTTCAGCAGGTTCAAGGAAAACATAAAAATATTTGGAGAAATACTTTTATATGCATTTTATTTTGAGGAACGTGTAAAGTAAATGGATTTACTCGTTTGTCATCTTCCTTTGTGCCGACGAGTTGTTCGTCAAACATTTAAAACAACATAGAAACAAAAGAACATTTCAACGTACAAGGTTAAAGTCACTGTGGGCGATTCATCAGATCAGATCCTGTTTTCATCTATTCACTCAAAAACCTCTGAATCCAGTTTCTGAAACACCAAACGATTTTAAGCAGTATTTTCGTTGAAGTGTGTAAATGAAGGTTTGTGTCGAGACAGAACCGGACTCTTTCACCGACGTCTGGAGAACCCACAGAACCGAGTGAGAGACTGTGACAGACACAAGATTCACTCAAAAATTCACTAATTATTGCTGTATTTCAATTTCACTTCTCTTGTTCGTGGATTAATTCTTGGATTAACTGAATCTCGGGGGGAAACTCGTCTTTATCATAATCGGGGTCGTTTCTCTTGACTTCTCTCGGAGCGTCACTTCCTGTGTGAGCGTCGACCAATAGCGTCCTCGACAGAGTCTCTTGCTCAGTTTGATTGACAGCTGACATCACTACGTGGACATGCTCTTGGAGGCGGGCTCCGTCTCCTGCTCGTACTCGATCTCCACGTACGCTCGCTTCTTCCTCGCCGCTGCTGCGCCGTTAGCCGGAGATTTGCCCTTAGACCTGGTGGCCTTCGTCTCCGTCTCCATCTCCTCCTCCTCTTCACTTGACTCCTCCTCCTCTTCCTCCTCGTCACTGCTCGTCTTCAGCTTGTTCATGTCCTTAGAGAAGAAAAATATATTCACGCGTCTGTTTTTTGTTTTGAAAAGCTTCTACTAACCTTCATCTCTACAAAACACAGTTTATATAAAAACTAAACTGACATGAAAAGACTTTTCCTCCTTGCAGTGAAAATGTTCCTCAACTAATCACATTTTTATTTTCTCAATTCACTGAATCCTCTTTAAAAACACCAGGAGACAAATGGTACATCGGCCTCAGCGCAGGAATCATTGACAGAAATGATGCGTCAATCAATCGTCAGCTACAAAGAAATGTAGCTGACGCTTGATATTTTCATGTATAAAGTATACATAACTAGAATTGAAAAACACAAACATCTTTTCTTTTCTGTTCATTCTGTAAAATAACGTTTTCATATCGGGAAACAAACGCAGAAACCGATTATATCTATCAAATTCTTATCATTATTTTTTTGATCAATAATTGTGAAGTTTCATGAAAACAAATGTCAAACGTTCTGTTCCAGAAACCAGACGATTACAGACGAACATATTAATCACAACAACCCCTACGTGGCTTCATCGTTTCTCAGACTCGTGTCCTGACATATTATTTTAAGTGCGACAGTTGGGTTTTTTTAAGGATCAATGTGTTTTCTGAAGTTAGCATGCTAAGCTGTTAGCTCGTAATGAGGCACAGTAGGTACAAAGTTCAACTTGACAGGAAGTGGATTCTCTCATGGCGCCACTGTCGCTAAACATTCTTTTTTTGATTTACTGATTGAACGTCGGACTCGGATAATATTTACCTCGAAGTCGCTCAGGTCGCTCTCCTCCACTTCCTCCTCTGCTACGAACTCCCGCTTCCCGACATCCTGCAGACGAAGACACAAGAGAATCAGAATCAGACGCTGTTCTTAAAAACCTGAACGACTGAAACCCTCAGACACTGATCATCCTCTGTCCGTCACCTTGTCGTCTTCCTCCTCCTCTGACTCTTCCTCTGACTCGCTCTCTGCATCCTGCTTTTCCAGAGCTTTGTCGAAGGCGTGGACGGGGAAGTTATAGATGTCTCCGTACTGAAAACACAAAAACAAAATCATATTTGAGACATTGTGTGGCCTTAAAATTCAGATGGTTGATGTCAAGGGAATGTTGAGTGTGGTTGTAAAGTTGGTCTTTTGTCCTAAATGTGAGACCCTAACCCTTTGATGACGTCATTATTCTGAGAGTTAAATACACCAACAGAGATACCCCTTGCACTGACCACCTGTGGATCTGTGTAACAAACCAGAAATCTCCTCAACATATGGAGCTACGGTAATAAACACTTCCACGGTCTCCGTCTTCCTGATTCAACTGCGTCAATTTTTCCATTACAATCACATTTTCAACTTTAGCTCTACAGCCGACAGCGGCGGTTCCCGAAGATCGGAGTCTTACCGTTCCCTGCTTGAGTCTCTCCAGCAGCTCCTTCTCGATGGCGTTGTCCAGCTGAGCGGCAATCAGAGCTTTCTCCTGCAAACGGGACGAGAAGACGGTTTTAAAAAAACAACAGCAACAACAGGAGCTCCAACCTGTGACGTCCCGAGTCCGACCGCGACCAAGAGTCGAATGCCGTCAACTCACCTCTTTCCGCTTCTCCCGCTGCTCCACCTTCCTGCTGAGAGGAACCAGCTTCCTCCTGGAAACAGAGTTGTGACAGGTCAGAGGTCAAGTGGACAACAGGCTCCATCCCTCCACAAAATTGTCATGGAAACGGTTCAGTTGTTTTAGCGCAATCCTATCGACTAATAAACAAACGAAGAAGAAAACAAGAGCTCTTGGTTGAAGGTCACGAGTCCAGGACTCGTCTGCTGGTCGGGTGAAGTCAAAGTTATTATCGTATGATAAACTGTTAATTATGAAGTTTCATGTCTTGATTATTCTCGTTTATTTTCGTAGTATTAATTATTTTGTCTACGAAGCTTCAGGAACATACAAAGAATCTTTTGTCACAACGACGACTTCAAATGTCCAAAAGCGAAAACATTCAGTTTAAGACAAGAGTAGCATTTCTTGATTGATCAGTATTGATCACAGTACTTACTGTCTCTTCAGGACCAGTTTGCGCATGCGGATCAGGTACTGAGTGACTTTGGTGAATCTCTGTTTACACTTGTGTCTGATGAACCGAGGCCAGTAAATCAGATTCTCATCGATCTGTTCCAGAGCTTTCTCATAGTTCTTACTTAGCTTCACCTGCACGCACAAACACACACGAAGAAAACATTATTGACTTCATTCCAAAGTGAATCAATAGATTTTAATCAGGCAGTTAAAAGACTACAAATGTTGTTTTTTAAATTTGAACTAATTATTGATTTACATTGCAACATATTTTTTATTCAATTTACGGTCCATTAAAATAATAAATCACTTCAGACCAATTATTTCTATGCTCAAGTTATATTATTGTACAATTTATTTATAGTTATAAGTTTATTATCCTCCATAAACAATAAACTCTACAGTCTGGTAACGACTGCAGGTCGCCGTGGAAATTGGATGCTTTGTGCCGATTGGTTCAAACTCACCTTCTCCCACATCTTGGCAGGAAACGCAGCTCGTTCGATCACTTTCATGTAGAGGAAACACTGACCTGCAGACGGAACAACATTAAAACTACTATACTACTTCTACATCTCGAGGCTAAAACGTGTTAAAAGACGCGTCGTTACCTTTCTCCTCTCGGATGGTGGCGTACTGACTGTTCGCCAGTGGACACGACGAGCGGTTACACAATCCTGTGATGTTGAATTCATTACGACAGAAGTTCTGACTTTTCGTCCTGAAACCACCGAGAAAAAGATCAGTGACTGTATATAAAGAAGATCACTGACTGTATATAAAGACGATCACTGACTGTATATAAAGACGATCACTGACTGTATATAAAGACGATCACTGACTGTATATAAAGATGATCACTGACTGTATATAAAGACGATCACTGACTGTATATAAAGACGATCACTGACTGTATATAAAGACGATCACTGACTGTATATAAAGACGATCACTGACTGTATATAAAGACGATCACTGACTGTATATAGAGACGATCACTGACTGTATATAAAGACGATCACTGACTGTATATAAAGACGATCACTGACTGTATATAAAGACGATCACTGACTGTATATAAAGACGATCACTGACTGTATATAGAGACGATCACTGACTGTATATAAAGACGATCACTGACTGTATATAAAGACGATCACTGACTGTATATAGAGACGATCACTGACTGTATATAGAGACGATCACTGACTGTATATAAAGACGATCACTGACTGTATATAAAGACGATCACTGACTGTATATAAAGACGATCACTGACTGTATATAAAGACGATCACTGACTGTATATAGAGACGATCACTGACTGTATATAAAGACGATCACTGACTGTATATAAAGACGATCACTGACTGTATATAAAGACGATCAGTGACTGTATATAGAGACGATCAGTGACTGTATATAAAGACGATCAGTGACTGTATATGAAGACGATCACTGACTGTATATGAAGACGATCAGTGACTGTATATGAAGACGATCACTGACTGTATATAAAGACGATCACTGACTGTATATAAAGACGATCAGTGACTGTATATAAAGACGATCACTGACTGTATATAAAGACGATCACTGACTGTATATAAAGACGATCACTGACTGAATATAAAGACGATCACTGACTTTATATAAAGACGATCACTGACTGTATATAAAGACGATCACTGACTTTATATAAAGACGATCACTGACTGTATATAAAGACGATCAGCGACTGTATATAAAGACGATCAGCGACTGTATATAAAGACGATCAGAGACTGTATATAAAGACGATCAGTGACTGTATATAAAGACGATCA
>NC_061533.1:1302500-1322500 GCF_022379125.1 Scophthalmus maximus | reverse complement strand
TTGGATTTAGGGGAAACATACCAGAAAATCAGAAAAGCAGATTCTAGAGCAGTAATCAATATCATCTATTAAATACCAGATTCTATAAGCAGAATAAGTGATTTAATCTTAAGTAAATTGTTCCAGAACTCACATTAGCTGTGTTTCTAGATTCAGAACAACAGTCTCCATCTTCTAGAATCTGAAGTTGTCAATTAAAGAACAGTTAATTTGTTATTCCTCGTGCACGATGGGACGTGTCCCAGAGTCAAATCACAGATTCTAGAACAAGATGCTAAACTACTTGTGGAACCAACACCACTGATTCTGAGCTGCAACGTAATCGTTCTGGAATCGGAGCGTGAAAGTTCCATGATGAGAATTTATGTTCACAAAAACGTCCGCAGAATAACTTTCCAGAGTCTCCGTGTTCTAGAGTCAGAGCGCTGATCCAGAGCAGCGATGACGGGGTGTAAAAGTTCTAGATTCCAGGATCAGGACAAACAACTAAATGTTCAGGAAATGTAACCAGGAACGTTCTCGATTTAAATCCAGAGAGAAAATCCACTTTTCCAAAACATTTTGTTTTCAGGCCCATGACATGTGGTGGGCGGAGCTACATCAGCTGAGAGCGCGAGGAAGTGAAATGATTGACAACGTCTCTTCCGGCCCCCGCTGGACTGAGCATGAGGATTACGCAGGGAGCTGATATGTCAATTGACATGTTTACACGTTATTAAAAACAATAATAATCCCACACGGCGAACGTCCCCAAAGCCGCCGGGATCGAACCCCCGAGCTTCTCGCCGCCAAGCAGAGACGGTCCAGAAGAAAACAAAGTGACGCTGCAGCTCCAACACACAAGAACTGAAACAGAAACAAAACACAGAACCACAGATTGATAAAACAACTGGGGGGGTTAAAGAGGGGCCGGACGCTGGAGGGGCGGGGTTTAAAGTGACCTCGAGTTCAGAGATGTGAAGTTTTCTAATACGTCATGCTCACATTATGGTTTTTATTAAACGTGAAGACTGATTCAGTGACGTTAGAGGATCATCGGGGTCCGATGACCCTTGACCCCTCCTCGACTTTAACCCCATAGTTTATTTAATGTGTCTATTCAGATCACAGACGTCAAACAGGTTGTTCAAGTTTCAACAACACTTAAATACTTTTCTGGAAACATTTTTTGGCACAACAATAAAAAACATCAGACAGAAAATTCAACCTTTTAAAAACATCAGTGGAAACTTTACGTTGAAATCGTGGAACTGAATCAGAAACAAGAGAAACAAATGAGAGGACGTTCAAAGGTAAAAAAAAATGTATAAAGCGACGACGTCGTAGCGTGGCGGTTTCTCTCCGAGCTGAAAGTCATTGTGGGTAAAGAGTCTGCGTGCTCTGGTTCCTCCATGGCGTCCTGCGATAAGCGTCTTTGTTTAGCGGGGGGGCGGGGTCACTGCGTCTCAGCAGACCAGCTGATGGTCGAGACGGGTTCGAGCCCTGGGGCGACGTTTTCCATGTTCCTAAAGTTCCGTCCCTTCGTGAACCCAGACAGACTCCGACCCGGAGGAAGGCGGCGATGGGTCCAGGTCTGTTCGGACCAGAGGGGTCTCAGGATCGAGTCGGAGGAAACGTCCTGACGAGGATCTGGATACTGACGAGCGACTGCTCACGACCCTGCAGTGGGTCTGGAACCTTTTGTTTCTTCTCCGGTGTTTTAAGGCGTTTCATCAAAATACGACAGTAAAAACAAAAACGGGGAATGATCCGCCTGGGGCGTCTCCACCGAGGGCGGAGTCTTGAGATGTTTCAGACCTTCACTGGGAGGGCGGGGCGGCGATGGAGGGCGTGTTCGGTGGATCTAGGCAGGACGAGTCAATGTCTTTACGGGGCGTCCCGGACCGGCTCCTCTGGTCTTAGGACGTTTTGACCAGGTCGTAGACGTAGATGTGGAAGTCGTCGTCGAACTTGATGAAGTAGACGGAGGGTTTGGCCTCCACCTGGTGGATGACCATCCCCGACCGCTTGCCGCCGTCCTCCTTGGCGTACTCCACCTGTTTGCCCACCAGACTGTCGACCACCTCGCCGGGCTCACGCTCCGCCGCCACGCTGTCGTCTGCAGGGGGAGACAGAGATTGTGGATAATTACTTTTATTTTGAAAAGTCACCAGGTACAATCTGTGTTTCAGGGCGTTTGACTCTGGAGAAACGACGACATCGTACGACCACATAGCCACAACGTTAACGTCTGGTTTTATGCGACCAGAAATACAAGACCCGGGCGAGAACGTGGAACCTTTTATATATCAGCAGATATATTGCTATCATCATAATGTGTTGGCCACGTTCTTTTTTTTAAAGAGAGATGAATCCGTCGGACGTGATGATGTCACTGCCGGGCGGCGACCACGTGACTCACTGGAGTCGGGCATGATGCGCAGGTCGCCCTCCTTGTAGTCGTCCAGCAGCTGGTACATGTAGAGGACCGGGTCTTTCTCGTAGGTGATGTAGAACCAGGCTGTCATGATGGGAGCCCGGGCCAGAACCATCCCCCTCCACTCCTCCTTCGGCCCGTCCTCCGTCTCGAACATGTGCTCCACCGCCTTGCCGATCATCGTCTCCGCCAGCATCGAGTCGCTCACACGGGCCGGAGCTGGACCAATCACAGACAACGTGTATTAATATACGGTTACCATCCGGGCCTCGGAAGCAGCTCAACTCACAGACTGAAAATACCCTGGATCGCCCCCTGGTGTCTGACTGCAGGACAGGTCACAAGCCCCGCCCCCCGATGTCTGGCTGCACTACAGGTCACAAGCCCCGCCCCCCGATGTCTGGCTGCACTACAGGTCATAAGCCCCGCCCCCCGGGGACTCATGATTGGTCCAGTCTATGATTCTTTCTACTTGTTGCCCTGTGTCCGTCGCCTCACTGATCATCATGTATATATATGAATCATAACCACGTCTCATGTATCCAGGGATTCTAACTCCCTGCCTCCGTCCTCACCCACTCTGTCGGGCAGCACCTCCAGCCCGACCACACGCTCGTCTCCATAAAGCTCCAGACCGTAGATGCAGTCGAAGCCGTCGTACTTGATCAGGTAGAGGGACGGGTTGACGGGCACCTGGTCCAGGACTGTCCCCTTCCACTGGGACGACTTACCTGAGAGGAGGCGGAGCCACAAACCAACAACTGTCAAACACTCCTCCATCACCTCTGCTGTATTTCAATGTGTTCACTCAACAGCAGCTGTTAGACACATAAACATGTTGATGAATAATTATTAATAAGTGCATCAGCGGCGGCTCACTCACTTCCCTCCTTCCAGATGTGCTGGATCCTGCAGCCAACGATGTTCCTGCGGGGCGGAGTCAGAGTCTTACTGGGACCAACACTGGTCCTCTGTTTCCTGCAGGAGGAAAAAGAGGAGGAGGAGTCAAGTTTTCTTTATCGTTTCAAATTAGATTTTTATGTCAAAACATAAAGTTAGGAAATGTAAACAAAGACTCACATCGAAAAACTCAGGACTCATGTGGATCTGATGACACTTACTTGTGCGAGTTCTTTTTCTTCATCATGTTTGCCGACACGCCTGAATGTCCTGAAACGCGCACACACACACACACACACACACACACACACACACACACACACACACACACACACACACACACACACACACACACACATTGAGCACAGAGAGGTGGTGCATTCAGGGACCAGATTCTTCACGTGTTTCATGAGTGTTGGTTTCTGGTTCCTCTCCTGGATCACGTCATGTGATCACATGTTTATATTTAGTTTCTGCTCCACACACACACACACTCCATTACCCATGAGCCTCAGCAGCTCGAAACACAACGTGAAGCTCTGTGATTGGACGTTTGTTAGTGAACTGCACCATGGGAGTCGTAGTTGAGGTCTCTCCTTCAGTGTTTCTGTCCACGGGCGTCTTCAGCTCCGAGAAGCAGAAGTTCCACCGACATGGTGACCGATGCACTTTGACGTGTGTGTGTGTGTGTGTGTGTGTGTGTGTGCGTGTGTGAGACTCACCCCCGTCTGCTCGGGGCCGCGGGGCCGCTGGACTCTTGAATGGGGTCTTCATTCATCCACCTGTAGGGGGCAGCCAGCCAGGCCACCGGTCCAGGCTAACTGCTGGAGTCTGACAGGTTTAGGCAAGGGGGGGTGGGGGCGGGGAGGGGAGGGGAAAGGGTAGGGAAAGGGAAAGGAGGGAGGAGGTGGTGGGGAGAGAAGGAGCTCCAGGAACTAGGCTGGGCCCGGGACAGACTGCATCCGGGGCCGGGTTCAGACTATCACCTGGAGACTGAGGCCACGTCGCAGCAGCTGATGGACGCGATGAGGAGACGCTGCGAGGAGCCTGAGGGAGGAGACGTGATGTCATATCCTGTTCACATCCATAATCTATAACCTTCAATAATCCTTGTTAGCTCGGAAATTCACATACACAGGTCACAACCTCAGAGGTCAAAGGTCGAATCCTCCATCCTTCTGCTCGGTACTATATAATATATAACATATTCTTATATATTATATACAGTATCCTCCCACTGAACTTTCATTGGCTGATTCCAGAGTAATAACAATTAAAACAATTTTCAACCACTGACTGTATATAAAGACCATCACTGACTGTATATAAAGACAATCACTGACTGTATATAAAGACGATCACTGACTGTATATAAAGACGATCAGTGACTGTATATAAAGACGATCACTGACTGTATATAAAGACGATCAGAGACTGTATATAAAGACGATCAGTGACTGTATATAAAGACGATCAGTGACTGTATATAAAGACAATCAGAGACTGTATATAAAGACGATCAGTGACTGTATATAAAGACAATCAGAGACTGTATATAAAGACGATCAGTGACTGTATATAAAGACGATCACTGACTGTATATAAAGACAATCAGAGACTGTATATAAAGACGATCAGTGACTGTATATAAAGACGATCACTGACTGTATATAAAGACAATCAGAGACTGTATATAAAGACGATCAGTGACTGTATATGAAGACGATCAGTGACTGTATATAAAGACGATCACTGACTGTATATAAAGACGATCAGTGACTGTATATAAAGACGATCAGAGACTGTATATAAAGACGATCAGTGACTGTATATGAAGACGATCAGAGACTGTATATAAAGACGATCAGTGACTGTATATAAAGACGATCAGAGACTGTATATAAAGACGATCAGAGACTGTATATAAAGACGATCAGTGACTGTATATAAAGACGATCACTGACTGTATATAAAGACAATCAGAGACTGTATATAAAGACGATCAGTGACTGTATATGAAGACGATCAGTGACTGTATATAAAGACGATCACTGACTGTATATAAAGACGATCACTGACTGTATATAAAGACGATCAGTGACTGTATATAAAGACCATCACTGACTGTATATAAAGACAATCACTGACTGTATATAAAGACGATCAGTGACTGTATATGAAGACGATTATTGATCATATACAGTCTATGGTAAAGACCTGAGTCATCAGGTCATCAACATGTCAAACACCTGAGTTACCTGAGACACACACACACATACACACACAGACACACACACAGACATTCACACACACACAGGTGATGAGCTGCTGGTTGTTTTGGCGGCTGATGAAGATGAAGATGAGGATGAAGATGAGGTCATGACCCTCCTCACTAACTCAGCTCAGTGGTTCAGTCCATATTGCGTCAGTATTTACAAAAATCCGCATCGGTGCAAAAAAAGGCGCAAGCGAACAAAGGGAGCGGGGGGGGGGGGGGGGGGGGGGGGGGCGTCTGTTAGCAGGAACACTCTGGCGCTAAGCTAGCTGCTCTGCGGTAAACCCCCGCAGCGGACGAGCGGCCCGGTCCGGGTCGGTCCGAGGGTCCGAGGCCGCGGGTTCTTACCGATGTTCAATCAGCGTCGCATCATGATCCTGATCAGCCGCCGTCGATCACATCGATCCGCTCTGCCTCCTCCTGCGTCTGCGCTGCGTCAAGTTAACTGCGCCAAGATGGAGGGCGGGCGGAAACAGGGCAGCGAGGCCTTCAAAATAAAAGCAATTTTGATGCAATGCGATTTTATATTTTTATTATAAATAATGACCCAGCATCTGGTGAGCAAGATACAACGGAAGTGCTGAACTGTCACATTGAAATTAAAAATATCACCGGTGTTTCTCGTTACTACGACATATTTTTGTCGTTATAACGGGAAAGTTTCACGTTAAAATCTCGATATCTACTTGTTTCCTAAAATGTTTGGCAACACACCTTTCCAGCAGATTTTGACTTCTTAAGAACGTGCACAGATGAGACAAAAACAATTTGTTACAGACCTCGTTTTAATGAGAAAGTTATCACATTACAACGTGAAACTTTCAAGTCATAGTGAGAAAAATATGTCTTAATAACCAGAAGACGTTTTTAATTCTAGAGAAAATCAGCAGGTTTGTGTTTTTCCATATCACCAGAACAAGATACTGTAGATTGACAGAGATGACAACTAAGTTTATAACACATTATGTTTTCCTCTTTGGCAACAAAAAAATCTTTTGCCTTATATATATATATATATTAGTCTTTTATTTATTAGAGCCCGACCAACCGATATCATGGGCCAACAGATACGAGCCTTTAAATGTGCATTTATGTTTTTACATTTCATTTTCTTTATTCAAATTATATTTATTTGGTTGTATTTGTAAGTTCTATTTGTTTTGAATGATAAAGTCCATGGTTAAACTAAAATATCTTTCATTACATTTCTTTGTCATGAAGGTTTGATAACGGCATCTTAGAAATTATTGACAGATTTAAAATACATGTATGTGTATCGGTATCAGGAATATTGTACTCTCTAAAATCGATATCGGCATCGGCCCCGAAAAAAATCGATATCGGTCGGCCTCTAATATTTATACATAGTTTCATCTTCAAAAAGAATCGTCATCTAAAAACCATCAAATGTGAAAATTGTCATGTCCGGGTTTATTCTGAAAACCCCCGCCCGGTAGTGTGGAGTATTACGGCGGGAGCTTGACGCAGTTTTCTGCAGGTTTTTCCATTAAAGCCAAAAAATTCTTGCGCCGCCGAGTCCCGCCTTTCTCTCTCTTGCTAAATAGTGATCCATCGGAATGTTGCTCAGCGAGCTCGGCCTCTGCGCTTTCCTGCCAAATACTGACTCTCTTGGTTGTGACCTGTTTTCTTCACCGGGCTGCGCCGCGACGGTTACAGGCGGTTACACGCGGACACGATCCGGTCGCTGCTGCGCGCAGACACGAGACTCGCACCGACACCGAGCGACGTTAATCATATCAAACAGTCGCTGCTCTGCAGTGCAGCGGCGGCTCGGCAGGTGGCGCTCGTCTTTCCCCGTGTACAGAGTCGCGGAGCAGACCGGGGACCAGTGATCTGATCCGGAGTCAGGTCCTCCAGCTGTTCACGGAGTCAACAGGAATAACAGCTGATCTCGAAGCAGCTGGTAGAGAGGAGCGGGCGAAATCGCCTTCGTTCTGTGCGACCGGAACGGCACATCGGGGCGGTGTTTGTGCACGTTACGTCTACACTGATCGACACGAAGCGACAGCACCGCTCGCCCGGGAGACTCAGGTGATACAAAGCAAAGTGACCGGCAGTTACACTCCAGCCAGAGCGGAGGAATTCGGGTCAAAGAACCGAGAAGCCGAGTCTCCGCCACAGTCGACCGCCCCGGTGCGACCCGGTCCAACCCGGTCCAGATCCAGGTCCATGAGAGCGCCGCAGGGACGTAGTCACACTCACACAGCGGGACACCCTGGAAGAGACGGACGGGCCGCAGGGGGATGCCGGACACCGCGCACTCGACGTGACAATCGTCGCGGCAAGATGTGAGATGAACCGGGAGAAAACATCGACCGAGGCCAGCGACATCATGTCGGTCCGGAGCCCGGTGAGTGCAGCGCGGCAGCGGGCCAGTTAGCACCGCCCGCTCAAGTAAAGATACAAAGCGAACAAACCCAAAGACAGACGGAGCGCGTGAAGCCGCTGGAGGGGGCGCTCGTTTAGTGTCGTTAGCGTCGTTAGCAGCTAGCAGCTAGCAGCTAGCGCTCAGACTCCGTTAGCTCTGATCTCAAACTAGCTAACCGGCTAGTTAGCTGAGGCTAACTGCAGGTTCTCCTCTGTACTCTGACGTGTCCTGGAGGAAGAAGTAAAAGTACCACTACCTCAGAGTAGGAGTACTACTACGTCAGAGTAAAAGTACTACTACCTCAGAGTAAAAGTACTACTACCTCAGACTAGAAGTACTACCACTACCTCAGAGTAGAAGTACTACTACGTCAGAGTAAAGGTAATACTACGTCAGAGTAGAAGTACTACTACCTCAGAGTAGAAGTACTACTACCTCAGAGTAAAAGTACTACTACCTCAGAGAAGAAGTAGTACTACGTCAGAGTAAAGGTAGTACTACATCAGAGTAGAAGTACTACTACATCAGAGTAGAAGTACTACTACGTAAGAGTAGAAGTACTCCATCACAAGTAAAGGTCCTGCTATAGATACATTACTAATGTAACAGTATGTCAATAGTATCAGGAAACTACAGTCATCGCAATGAAATAATTACAAAACGTTTACTGTGACGTTTCATTGTTTATATATATATATATATATATATATATATATATATATATATATATATATAATTAATACACTACATTTGATTAAAATCGTAGATTTTTTAAAAAGCTGCTGGAACTTGACGATCACAGACAACTTGACAAAATCAATAAAAACTGTTTAATGTTTGAACTCCATGATCTGGGATCAGTGTGTTTTATACACGATACACAACCTGGAGAATTGTTCCAGTTGTTGGACTGTGGGACTCAGTTTGTCAGGTCGTTCACATGCAGTTTAGAAACCTGATTATATTCAGGTTGAGTCAAAACCTGTAAAACACCTCACAGGTCAACAGACCTAGATAACTCCTGTAGTAACCAGGGGATTTAAACACGAGGACGTCGCCACGGCAACGTAACGTTACGGAGGCGTAGAGAATGTACAAGATGTTCAGCTCTGAAGAGTCGACCATGCTCTCCTCCGCTTTCCAAGTTGTTGTGATTTTGACAAGTCAACCGGAAGAAATAGTCTTATTCCGAACGAGGCGGACGCTGTTAGAGCGCCACCTGCTGCACCGGAGGCAGAGTTACTCGCGTCATTCTTCACATTCTTCCTCACTCATGTATACGAGGAGAACCCCGGTTACTGCTGTGACTGTAAACCAGTGTCTCAGCACAGTGCAGAGGTCAGAGGCTATTTTCTACCCACAGGTGAATAATTCATGTTTCCTCTCCTCTTCCCTCCTCTTCCCTCTCTTTCTCACCGCAGCCCGGACGAGGCCGAGCCAAAGTCACTCATGCGGTGGTGGTGATCTTCCTGGAGTTCTTCGCCTGGGGGCTGCTGACCACGCCCATGCTCACCGTAAGTAAAAGGCACACAACAACAACATCGGCTCAGCGCTTCTCGTACGGTGAACGTTTCAGCCGAGCGGTCGCAGAATGACCCGGTCCACAACCAATCAGATCACTGGAAACAAGTCAGCATTCCTACAGGATCCTGACGATAAAGAACAATAGATCATAGAATTGTTTCTGCTCCAGACTTGTCATGTGTCTCAGACAAAAGGAGAGAGAGTTTATATTGTTATACATAATGTTGATTATAGCTGTAACAATAAGTCTGTCACGTACATGCACAATCTTTGGTCAGTTTTAATCAATTTAATAAACATGTAATTGATAATCAGTTACTCATCTGCGTCCCTGTGTTTGAAACACAAAATGAGTTTCATCAAACTTTCTCAAAAAATAAAGTTTGAATGAATTTGACATGACGTGGAATTCGTTTGAATGTTTTCTCATAAGTAAAACTTGGATGGACTGATGGACCTGATGATGATGATGTAGTTGTTGTTGTTGTCGTCAGGTTCTCCACGAGACGTTTCCTCAGCACACCTTCCTGATGAACGGCCTGGTTCAGGGAGTGAAGGTAAAAACATCCGACTCTGACAGATTCATGTTCACGAAAGTGACAATTAATTGATTATTAAAGCAGTTTGTTGTAATGAACGTTGTGTTGCGTTGTGCGCAGGGCTTCCTGTCATTCCTGTCGGCTCCTCTGATTGGTGCTCTCTCAGACATCTGGGGCAGGAAGTCCTTCCTCCTCATGACGGTCTTCTTCACCTGTGCCCCCATCCCCTTCATGAGGATCAGCCCCTGGTGAGACCACCGTGTGTGTGTGTGTGTGTGTGTGTGTGTGTGTGTGTGTGTGTGTGTGTGTGTGTGTGTGTGTGTGTGTGTGTGTGTGTGTGTGTGTGTGTGTGTGTGTGTGTGTGTGTGTGTGTGTGTGTGTGTGTGTGTGTGTGTGTGTGTGTGTGTGTGTGTGTGTGTGTGTGCCTGCGATAAATAACATTAAATCAAAACAAAACGCTGAACTGAAAGACAGTTTGAAGTCAGAAAAACAGACATGAGGATTCTGTGATGAATTTTGTGCAGCAGTTATGACAGTCTGGTCTGGTCTGGTCTGTTCTGTTCTGTTCTGTTCTGTTCTGTTCTGGTCTGGTCTGTTCTGGTCTGGTCTGGTCTGGTCTGGTCTGTTCTGGTCTGGTCTGGTCTGTTCTGTTCTGGTCTGGTCTGGTCTTGTCTGGTGGTGTGGGTTCAGGATCTGCTGCAGCTCGTCGACTCCTCAGCCTGAGGGAGTTTGACGGGTCACATGTTGTCATGTGATCATCTGAGGATCAGTCTCTGATCAGACTCTTAGTCAGAAACCAGCTGCTGCTGTTTGTGGTAACTGAGGCTCCTTATGAATCAGTAGGAAGGAAAAAAATGTGAAAGTTTCATGCATTGGATAATTTTTTAACAAAAATCACTTCATCAAACATGTTTCCAACAAAAAAACTCCTGTTGGCTCCACGTGTTTGACTGGATGATGAAATCTACTCACGTGTCCTCACTGAATGTCTGTCATGTGATTCAATCTCAGTCGATCTGAGGAGGATTTCATGGAATGTGTCACTGTGATGGTTGTTGCTCTACTTTTACCTTAAATGTCCTGTTTTCTACAAGCAGCCAATCACGATCTGTCGTGATCTAAAGTTCAGTCTGTTCACTGTCATGTCAACAAGCTTCTGGTCGTGATCCTGCGTTTCCCCGTGTCTCTGTGTGCAGGTGGTATTTTGCTCTGATCTCGGTCTCGGGGATCTTCGCCGTGACCTTCTCGGTGATCTTCGCCTACGTCGCCGACATCACGGAGGAGCACGAGAGGAGCACGGCCTACGGCCTGGTAACTACCGGCCGACTCATGGTGTTTCCTCTGGAATCAGGGTCAGAGGCAGGGAGTTCAGGACCAACACACACACACACGACCATCCAGTCGTAAACAGGAAGTAGATTGTCTCCTCTGCAGGTCGGTTGCTTAGTAACAGAAACTCCTGAAGGAGGAACAGCAATGGTGAAAAGTCAGAGCAGGGACGAGGTGAAACTGTTCCTGACAGGAAGTGATAGCGACACTTACAGCTAACAAGTAGTTGTTAGCAGTTAGTAGTTAGCTGTTAGTAATTAGCAGTTAGCTGTTAGTAATTAGCAGTTAGTAGTTAGTAATTAGCAGTTAGCTGTTAGTAATTAGCAGTTAGTAGTTAGCAGTTAGTAATTAGTAGTTAGTAATTAGCTGTTAGTAGTTAGCAGTTAGTAGTTAGCTGTTAGTAATTAGCAGTTAGTAGTTAGCTGTTAGTAATTAGCAGTTAGTAGTTAGTAATTAGCAGTTAGCTGTTAGCAGTTAGTAATTAGCAGTTAGTAGTTAGTAATTAGCAGTTAGCAGTTAGTAGTTAGTAATTAGCAGTTAGCTGTTAGTAGTTAGCAGTTAGTAGTTAGCAGTTAGTAGTTAGTAATTAGCAGTTAGTAGTTAGTAGTTAGCTGTTAGTAGTTAGCAGTTAGTAATTAGCAGTTAGTAGTTAGCAAAAAGGTAAACAGCTACCAGTCGCTGTTGAACTTGAGGATTTTTTAACTTTCACAAACAGCTCTCAGCTTCACTCACAGTGCTAATAGGCTAACCTGCTAGCTTCTAAGAACCAATCAGGAAGAGAACGTGGGCGTCGTCTGCGTCATCGTTTACAAACTTATACACAACCTGGAGTTTTCTCACTGAAACGGGACCAGCAGCGTTTCCACACGTCTCTGATTCACAGGCTGGAAAACTCCGCCAGGCGTAACCATAGCAACAGTGATGTAGTGGTGTGAATGTAGCTAGAGACACCCACATGAACATGCATCATAAACTGTCTGTTGGGTCGCTCACCTTCACCTCGTCTCTCTCTGTGTTTCGTGTCTCATCAGGTCTCGGCGACCTTCGCAGCCAGCTTGGTGACGAGCCCCGCCATCGGGGCCTACCTGTCTGCCCAATACGGGGACAGCCTTGTGGTCCTGGTTGCCACGGTGATCGCTGTGGCGGACATCGCCTTTGTGTTCTTCGTCGTCCCCGAGTCGCTGCCGGACAAGATGAGGCTGACGTCCTGGGGCTTCCCCATCTCCTGGGAGCAGGCCGACCCCTTCGCTGTGAGTTCACAGAGGAAGTTGATTGGTTGATTGATTGATTGACAGTTGTGTCAATAAGTCGTGACCTCACAGCTGATTGTGTTGTGTTCAGTCGCTGCGTCGTGTGGGGAAAGACACCACAGTGCTGCTGATCTGCGTCACAGTGTTCCTGTCCTACCTGCCGGAGGCCGGACAGTATTCCAGCTTCTTCCTCTACCTGAGACAGGTGAGACACACACACACACACACACACAGAGGTAGCTGTTAACTGTTAGTATTTAGCTGTTGGTAGGTAGCAGTTAGTAGGTAGCAGTGAGCAAACCTTTGTGTTTGTGTTTCAGGTGATCGAGTTTTCTCCTGCCACCATTGCCGCCTTCATCGCCATGGTGGGAATCCTGTCGATAGTCGCACAGGTATTGAACCAATCAGCTGATGGCACCTCGAACAAATTAACGTGAAGTGAAAATCATACAGATTAAGTGATTGTGTGTGTGTGTGTGTGTGTGTGTGTGTGTGTGTGTGTGTGTGTGTGTGTGTGTGTGTGTGTGTGTGTGTGTGTGTGTGTGTGTGTGTGTGTGTGTGTGTGTGTGTGTGTGTGTGTGTGTGTGTGTGTGTGTGTGTGTGTGTGTGTGTGTGTCAGACCCTCCTCCTCAGCGTCCTCATGAGGACCATAGGGAACAAGAACACGGTTCTGCTCGGTCTCGGCTTCCAGTTCTTCCAACTCGCCTGGTACGGCTTCGGCTCCGAGCCCTGGTGAGTCCCGCCTACAGCTGTGATATGTCACCAGACGTTTACAATGAATATGATTTCATATCCTCTTGAGATCAATAACGACATCAGAGTTCGTTCACTCGCACCTCAGACGATCATTTATATGAACTATTGATACTCGTTAACATCAGGCGCTTGATTCTCTGCTTCACCAATCTTCCTCAGGATGATGTGGGCGGCAGGAACAGTAGCAGCCATGTCGTCCATCACTTTCCCAGCAGTCTCCGCTCTGGTGTCACACAGTGCAGCACCTGACCAGCAAGGTGAGTACGAGGAAGGAAAGAACAAAAGGACCTAGGGAGAAAGATGGTCGTAACTTTGTGTGTGTGTGTGTTCTCAGGTGTGGCTCAGGGGATGATCACAGGTATCCGAGGTCTGTGTAACGGTCTGGGTCCGGCTCTCTACGGCTTCATCTTCTTCCTCTTCAACGTGGAGCTGGACAACATGGAGCCGGTGGAGGGGCGACCCGCCAAGAACACAGAGGTACACACACACACACACACACACACACACACACACTATATTTTCTTTTTACTTTTTGATGACGTCATATCCGTCTCTGTCTCTGCAGAGGTCCGTCATCCCCGGCCCTCCCTTCCTGTTCGGAGCTTGCGCCGTCTTATTCGCCCTCCTCGTCGCCGTCTTCATCCCGGAGCACCAGCCACTGACCGACGTCAAGACCGGCTCAGCGCGCAAGTCCAGCGGTGCCGGCGCCGCACACGCTCAGAGCGCCGGCCCTCTGGCCACGCCCACCAGTGACATGGAGGACATCGAGCCCCTCCTACAGGACAGCAGCATGTGACTGACAGCCTCCTCTGCAGGTCCCGCCCCTTTCAAAATAAACCAGCTTTTTTTTTAATTTGATCTGATTTTTATCAGATTCCAATTGTTCAGATGAGAATCTGGGAACGTCGGGCGGCGAGCGCACTGACCAGCTGCAGACACTTATTCATATTTCATTTAGCTGCTCCACGTCATCATCAATCTGTCGATCAGCAGAAAATAATTTCTGATTATTGATAATTACAAACGAATCTTCTCTATCGGTAAACTGAATCTGCTGCTACACTTTATTATTTTAAACACTGTGTAAACAGGCGTGTCGTCACACATCAGTGTCAACAACAACAATATTTATTCATATCAGTAATACACATATGATAATATCATATCAGTTTCACTCTCAGAACAGATCTGATCCCGAACAGACAAGTTGAAGATGAATTTGATTCAATTATAATTTTTTAAAATCCATTTTTCTACAGATGTTAATAATATATAATAGATCCACGATTATATCTTTATCGTGGATCTAAGATTGCAACATCAAATTAAAAACAAAAACAAACTCAATGATTCATGGGTGAATGAAGAAAAGATGATGACATCACTTCCTCTGTCGTTTCACACTCACGAGTCACCTACGACTCGGGGCTGCAGAGCTCCCTCGCCGCGCGGAGGTGTGTTGAATTGGCTTCACAGCTGATGTGTTTTCTAACTGAAAAGTTCCCCGGGACGGTGATGTCACAGCCGATCAAACCTCTCGTCTGCACCTCTCTGTTACTATGACAACAGTAGGCCACACCGAGCATGTGCGGAAACCGACCGGCCGTGACGTCATCGTCCTCTCCTGGGAAACGTTGTGACGGTTTATTTGAATTGAGCGTTGGAATCATTCAAAGCTCTGGACGGAGACTCAAGATCTGGACTTCATGATTCCAGTTTGAGATTTATTGATCCAGACTCTCGAGTCAGTCGCTCCAATCTGAGGCTCTTGGTTTTTATATCTCAGGTTCTGATTTATTAGAACATTTGATTAGTCTGATTTATTATCATGTGACGACAAGACTTCAGGAAGTGGAACGACCTCATCAAAGAAAACACAAGATTAGTTTTAACAGACGCTTTGTGTCACGAGCTCAGATGATCTGTTCATATCCTCAGATCATTATCAGTGATCTGGTGTTTAACTCCATGAGACGTGTGATGCGATGCTGCTGCTCCTCGAGTTACTGACCTCCTCCTCTGTGCTCTCGCCGCCGAGTTCAACTTTCAGAATCTGCAGGTTTTAAAAACCAAATTGTGCCATTTTTTTTTTCTTCATCCTTTTTACGTTTGTTTGTTTGTTTGTTTGTTTGTATGTTTGTTTGTTTGTGAAAAGGTCAAACCGCCACATTCCAGGGAAAGACGGAGATTCTCTGATTGGCATCATCGGACGTGGCGTTTGTGGCCGCCGAGCTGAAACGGTCGACTCCGTCACGTCTGTCGCTCGCTCCACGTTACTGTAGATGAGACGTGATGCATTTAGGTTCTGTCGGATGTTCGGGCAAACACGAGCTCCTGACTGCGGTGGGTGGGCTCGTGTCTGCCCCCTGGTGGCGGGTACAGGTCTGAGTACAGGATCATGTGTCCAGTGTTTTCATGAACGCGAACGCACCCCCAGGTTCCATCGTACCTCGGAAGTCGGGTTTATCGTTCCAATACAATTTTCGGAATTACGACCTCCTTGATGTCGGAAAAAAATCACCACCCCGACTGCTGAGGTAGAATGGAACACAAGGGGGGGGGCATCAACACCCTGTGTCCTGTCGCCGGGGTCGATGATGTCATGGCAGTCGATGATGTCGTGTTTGATGATGTCATGGCAGTCGATGATGTCGTGCAGCTTCATGAATCACTCACGTTCTAGCCACGGCGGATTTGTCCGTTGACGCAGCAGGATGTTTTCATCCAGACCTTATTTTCTAACTCAAATTAAAATCTTTAGATTTCTGGCTCATTAAAATTTTTAATCTCTCGCTCCTTTTAAAAAACCAAACTCCTCCGACTCGACTGAAACTTGAATCTTGTTTTTCGGTCGTTGAAGATTTCAAACGGAGACAGATGATCCTACAGGATGTTTTTCTACAGGTCAGTCTGCAGAGATGTTACTGAATGTCCCAGAATGCATCACTTCGTATGTGTCTGGGTCTTCGTCCCGTCTGCCGCCTCGTTCATGTGTCACTGGAAAGTTTCTCTCTCGACATCAGCAGATATTATTTTATATTTCAACATTTGTTTTGGTCTCGACTCTAGTTTTGTTTTTTCCTCCAGTTATTATACGTCAGTTGTTCAGACATTTAACATCTGACATCCGAGTTTTACTAAACGTGATATTGACTGAAGTGAAACTTTCCAGTGACGACGACGACAACGATGTGTTTTTAATCGTCGGGTCTTCATGAATCTGTTTACTGAGAAATTATTATCATTCGAAGAGAAACAGTTACTGATGCAGTCAAATACATGACATAGTAATATTGAATATATGGGTCATATATATATATATATATATATGTGACAGTATTACTCCCCTCTGACGCTGCACTTTAATTTCTCTGAATGTGCCTCGAAATCATTCTCTGTGTTCATATCAGTTTTTGTATAGAAACCAAGAGACGTGTTGTTGTTGCATCTTTTATCTTCTTAAGAACCTAATTTTGAATAATATCTATGATGATAATAATAAAGAGAACAGTATTGAATTTGACATTTGGACTTTTTTTTGCATTTATTAGTGTATTGACTCGTTGACTTACAGTTTTTTATCAATTAATTTCTAACTGTTGAATTTACTTTGTTAAAAAATAACTTTGTAACAAACAAGTCAGATCGGTTTATTAGTTTGTTTTTTTTAAATCAACTGATTTGAGTCTTTCACAGTTGATATCTGTGTTTATGATAACTTGATATGAAAACTGATTTTACAGAATTAACATTGAAGAAATTTAATGTTTCTAAATTTTACATCAAAATTAGCGTTAAATTAATCTACCGGTTTGGGGGTGAAATTTTTTTTATAATATCTGTATCTGTCCCCGAATTTATATCGGTCAAACTCTAGAAATGTGTGTATTAAAAAAGAAATTGTAATTAAAAATGATTTGGGATCAATTTAAAGATGATAACACTTCATATTTCACAAACAACATTTATTAAAATTTTTCAAAAATTCAGTTAAAACACACAGTTTATCATCAGAGCAGCACAAATATTAATATATAAATCTACCAACAGCAGCAGATCTGGAGATGACATCACTGACTGCGGAATAATGTACAATATAATGTGTAATGTACTTTTTGTAACGGAAATTCATTTGATTTATTTTTTTTAATCTGAAAACTTCAAACCTGTCAAATAAAAAAATATATTTTTGTGAAATCAATCAATTCACCAGACAAACAAACTATAATAAACTATTAACCACACGATTGGATTCCTTCCTGTTTAAAAATACATCTTTCATATTTCTTACATTTTCTCTTTGGTCACAACTTTTACTCTTCAAATAGATAAATCCAGTTTATTGAAATGTCACAACAACTGAAACACGACACAGTCAGAAATGAAAATTAATTGAAAATGACTGACTTGAAATCAATTCAACACAATTTGTGTCAAATATTAAATTGTGAAAAACGGGGCGGAGCATGAAAATCTGACGTCTGAGTTGAAGTCGAACTGTTTGAAATGTTGGAAATCTGTTTTTTGGAATGGAAGTAATTTTTGTAAAGTGAAAAAATAATCTGAAAACAAACCAAAGATCCACTCGCTCTTCATGAAATCATAAATCCACAGTTTCAAATTTTAAACCTATAATTCAACTTCACAATGCCTAAAAAATGTGGAAGCTCACTGCAAAAAAAATTAAATGTTAGAAATGATTTAAATCATGATTTAAAAATATCTGAAAAATAATGAAAGTCTGATTCATTTCATTTCTTTACTTATCTCTGAATAGTTTATTCATTTATGTTATTCATATTTAATTTATCTTTTTTTAATGAAAATGTCCTTATTTTGATTTTATGAAACAAAATGTGTCAAATTTAAAAAACAAATTGAATTAATGACTTCATTTACCTTTAATTCTGACTTATTTCGTCACAACTTAATTCATAAGTCATTTTATTTTCCATTGTATTATATTTCACTTTTATCTTTTCTTAGAAAGTTCTGTATCAAACCGTTTCAGCTTTCAGGCCAACCTTCTTCCTCCTCCTCCTCTTCCTCCTCTTCCTCTCCCTCTTCCTCTTCCTCCACCTCCTCTCTCTCTTCCTCCTCCTCCTCTCCCTCTCCCTCTTCCTCTTCCTCCACCTCCTCTCCCTCTTCCTCCTCCTCTTCCTCCTCTCCCTCTTCCTCTTCCTCCACCTCCTCTTCCTCTTCCTCCACCTCCTCTCCCTCTTCCTCCTCCTCTTCCTCCTCTCCCTCTTCCTCTTCCTCCACCTCCTCTCTCTCTTCCTCCTCCTCTTCCTCCTCTCCCTCTTCCTCCTCCTCTTCCTCTCTCTCTTCCTCCTCCTCCTCCTCCTCTTCCTCCTCACAGCAGGCAGGATATGGACACCTTGGTGGTGGAGTATGGTACGGTTTCTGAAGAGGGACAAACAACACGTCAGCTGGTTTATCTGATCACCTGTCCTCAGATTTTAATGTGAGATAATAGATAGATTTATGATATGCGATGATGTATATATAAAATGACAGATGTTGCTGTCCGAGTGTGACCTCTGTCCTTCAGCGTGCTGACGTAGGCCTCGATGAACTCCTTCTCTCTGCCGTCCTTCTTCACCTCCTCCTCCTCTCCAGACCCTCTCCAGCTCCTCCTCTTCTTCTGCTCTTTCTCTTTCTTTTTCTTCTCTGAACTCTTTGTGTTGTCGCACAGTCGGATGAACCTGCACAAACAACAGTTACTGCTCGGAACTCTGCAGACCTCAGTTCAGATTTATATTTATATCACTGAATTAATATTCATCTGTAATAGGCTGGAGAACCAGCTTGGTTTCATGCGGAGTTCCACAAGGATCGACTCTGGGTCCTCTACTCTTTGTTCTTTTTGTCACTAGGGGGCGATAAGCAGCATCGTCAGCAATAAACTGAAAATGAGTGTGTACTTGATGTCGGGGTGTGTGTGTGTGTGTGTGTGTGTGTGTGTGTACTTGATGTCGGGGTGTGTGTGTGTGTGTGTGTGTGTGTGTGTGTGTGTACTTGATGTCGGGGTGTGTGTGTGTGTGTGTGTGTGTGTGTACTTGATGTCGGGGTGTGTGTGTGTGTGTGTGTGTGTGTGTACTTGATGTCGGGGGGTGTGTGTGTGTGTGTGTGTGTGTGTGTGTGTACTTGATGTCGGGGTGTGTGTGTGTGTGTGTGTGTGTGTGTACTTGATGTCGGGGGGTGTGTGTGTGTGTGTGTGTGTGTGTGTGTGTGTGTGTACTTGATGTCGGGGTGTGTGTGTGTGTGTGTGTGTACTTGATGTCGGGGTGTGTGTGTGTGTGTGTGTGTGTGTGTGTGTGTGTGTGTGTGTGTACTTGATGTCGGGTTGTGTGTGTGTGTGTGTGTGTGTGTGTGTTTGTGTGTGTGTGTGTGTGTTTGTGTGTGTGTGTGTACTTGATGTCGGGTTGTGTGTGTGTGTGTGTGTGTGTGTGTGTTTGTGTGTGTGTGTGTGTGTTTGTGTGTGTGTGTGTGTGTGTGTGTGTGTACTTGATGTCGGGTTGTGTGTGTGTGTGTGTGTGTGTGTGTGTTTGTGTGTGTGTGTGTGTGTTTGTGTGTGTGTGTGTACTTGATGTCGGGTTGTGTGTGTGTGTGTGTGTGTGTG
>NC_061533.1:1292500-1297500 GCF_022379125.1 Scophthalmus maximus | reverse complement strand
CACACACACACACACACACACACACAGGTCAGCAACAGCCTACTGTAGTTCTACTGCTGCTCCACACGAGGGCGCTGCCACACACACACACACACACACACACACACACACACACACAGTGTGATCAGATCATCTGACTGGTTCCGTCTGCTGACGTCAAGGGGAGTGGCCTGATGAGGACACATGACAATTGGTCAGAGCCATATAAACACCCTTAAAATCCAAAGTGCCTTTGGCGACCCCTAGTGGGGAACCAAATGTATTATTCTCATGAACCTGCAGCAAAAAAGTGTCTATATATATGTGTGTGTGTGTGTGTGTGTGTGTATATATATATATATATATATATATTAAATGTCCTGAACTAAAATATGACACAAACAAGAGTTGACGTCACTCAGGTGGAAGAGGGGCGGAGTCGCTCACGTGACGTGACGCTGCTCAGCTGATCGGCTTCACTGGTGAGTTTCGTTTCTCTGAAACTGACACACACACACACACACACACACAGAGACACACACACACACACACACACAGAGACACACACACACACACACAGAGACACAGAGACACACACACACACACACACACACAGAGACACACACACACACACACAGAGACACACACACACACAGAGACACACACACACACACACACACAGAGACACCGCCCTCGCGGACCGGACAGAGAGATGAGCTGAGCCGACAGTGATCGACATGAAGTTGAAGTTGAGTCAACTCTCCGAGATCGGACTCGACTTCTTCGAGTTTCTGAAGGAAACTAATCGATTATCGATCACAGACAGATTCCAACTGAAGGACGTTTACAACAGCGAGTTCCGGAGCAGGTGACATCATCATCTTCATCTTCTCCTTCATCTTCTTCTTCTTCATCTTCCTCCTCATATTCACCATCTTCATCTTCATCTTCTCCTTCATCTTCTTCATCTTCTCCTTCATCTTCTTCCTCTTCTTCATCATCTTCATCTTCTTCATCTTCTTCTCCTTCATCTTCTTCATCTTCTTCATCATCTTCATCTTCATCTTCTTCTTCTTCAGTTCTAAACGTTCTGCTGTTTTGTTTCAGGAACCCAGGATCCAAAGACCCGAACTTCAGTTCTGTTCTTTACGCTCTGAGAACATACGGGAAAATAACACGACGAAGAGACAAGATTTGCTTCAACGCCTCGGTTTGTTCTTCTTCCTCTTCCTCTTGTCTCTGTCCTACAAACTGTCACCTCTTTGTTTACGGAGATTTTTTTTTAAAAAGTGTGTGAATTCAAATATTAAAGCTACAGTGTGTAATATGTAAAAGAACTCATTCATAGAACTGTAACATATTGTCCATAACTCTGTTCATATATAGTTAATATAGTTCATGAGGTGGACGACCTCCGTGTGAGTCTCCATGTTTCTACGTCCTGTTGAATAGTTGTTGAACTAAACGTCCAGAATACGTCGCGTTCACGTTGAATTTTCAGACGCTGACGGAAACAGGAAATGGAATCAGCGGTGCGACACCATAAAGTGTCCCCTGACGGTCGCTCAGGTGGTTGAATTTTTATGCAACTTTACCACCAGATGGCGCCAGAAAATTCCAAAAATGGCATCCTGGCGCTTTAAGGGCTCGAGATCGGACCAGAGGTTGTTAGTTCTGAGTTACGAGATTATTATGGAACGATAATCCATAGTTTCAAGGTTTAATGGAACGCAGCATTACATTAGCACCAACAGGAAGTCAGCCATTTTGAATTTATTGTTTGGTGATGTACTATAAAAATGGGCTAGATGTCGAAAAAAACCCTCTATATAATTTCATCTGTATAAATTCAACATAAATTGATATCTGTTTATTAGTTTCTGTATTTTTGTTTATCTTTTGTATTTATTTATTTACTTTCCCCATTGAGTTTTCTAATTCATTCATTTTTTTATTGTTTATTATTTTCCCTTTTGCATTTTTTTGTTGTGATTTATTGCCTCAAATATTTCTGTATATCTTTGTCTTCATTATGCAAATGAGTGGCTCATTGGGCTGTCAATCAAAGTGTGTCACAGGGTCAATCAGAGAACAGTTCTGTTCGTCCACACGTGTCACAGCTCACGGTTCTGTCCTGATCCTCTGCAGGTCCGAGCTCTGTATGTGGACCAGTGGCCGACGCCCGGGACCCGGCGGCCTCAGGCGACCGCGGGCCGAGCGACCGGTCCCGGGCCTCTATCTACCACCACCTCCCCAGATGAGGCAGAGACGGGAGTTCGAGCCCGGAGGAAACTGGCCAGTCTCCTGATGGGCAGACTGAAGACGGACAGGTGACTGAGCCTCGTGGTTCCCAACGTCTTTTCTCTCTTGTGCTGCATCTTTCTTCTCCACAGTCAAACAGATTCAAACCAAAAACTGCGTCTGAATCATGGTTCACTCGTCAGGTCAACAAGAAGATTCACGCCGTGTCGGTGTGAAGGTCACAGGACTCTGTGAAGGTCACAGGACTCTGTTGTGTCTCAAAAGTCTGACGTGTTTAATCAGAGATAAAGAACCTTCCTCACGTCATGACCTCGTTCTCTCCGTGTGGTTTAGTGTCACGGACGAGGTCGTTACTGCCGCGGCGGTCGGTCACCAGATTGTAGATTGCCGCTCTTATCGTATTGTATATGGTTTCATATCGTAAAATCTTGGCTGTGATTTAATGAGGATTTTAAGTCACACACCTCACTCTCTCGCCTGTTAAGTACCTTGACCTTTGCCCTCTTTGACCCCCGCAGGGCTCAGTTCATCTCTGACAAAAGTGGCGTCAGCATCACCTCTGACCCTCAGTTCGTCAACGGGAAACTCAGCCTGTGTGTGGAGGGAACGTACGAGGTATCAGAGAGGAACCGGCTCCAATTCTTTTTTTGTACCGACGTGCAGCTCAGATGTGATGTTATTCTCTCCTTTTTCCCGCAGTACAGCGTGAACCTGAACGTGACGAACACCGGAACAGAGCCGGTTCATTTCACCTACTACTCTCCACTGACCAGACTCAGATACTTGTCTCTGACGGACGAGCACAACGTGACCAAGTCAAACCCTCTGACCCTCCGACCAGGTAACACGTCACTGACGAGTTCACAACGGGGCGGAACAGTGAGGTTCAGGAAGTGAAAGTCCCATCTTCAGATTCTCCATTGACATTTTGATTATTATCCATAATGTGGTAACTATACGAGGTCGTGACACGATGGAACAACCTCCTGAATCAACCTGAATCAACCTGGTTTTAAGACAAACAGGTTTTATTCACGATGTCACTGAGAAATACGACACTACCCACAATCCTTCAGTGTGACATCCACGTCTCTGATTGGTGGAAACTCTTACTACACCGGCCAACTTCATGTGGACGAGTGATGCTGCGTTCCATTGAACTCGGAGCTCAGGCGTCAGAGAAGATAAACTGTCGTTGAAAATCGTTGGATTATGGGACGAGTCGTTCCTTGGTCTTGAATCTTTGACTTTTCTTCTGTTTTCTAATTATTGTTTTGCTCAGAATCAATAAGATGTTTAGTTTAGATAGTTTAGTTTAGATAGTGAAGATTCATCTCGTAGTTTATCGTCTCGGTTCAGGATTAAAACTCTTTATAAAAAAGATTTGATGAAACGTCAATGGAGAAAATGAACGAATGAGAAACTCACTTCCATTCAAAAAGTGGGCGGAGTCACTGTTGCGCTGTTCGTCTCTTCTGTTCTCAGGGGACAGCTGCGACGTCCAGCTTCACTTCCACTGCAGCTGGGTCGGTATCTACCCGGCGACACTGGCCTTTGAGTTCACACCGGACCTGCAGACGTCGTCCGCCGCGTTCCACATTGTGCGCTTCATCGAGGCTCAGTGCATCACGTCCTTGGGACTGGAACTGGCCCCCGTCGCCCCCTTCAGGCCCCGCTCGCTCCCCGCCTGGACCCCGACAGCTACCAGCACCATCGTGGACGGGCAGCGGCCTGAAGGGTAAAAAAGAACTGTTCACCCAAAGCTGCAGCAAATCAGACGTCACATGTTCGATTCCTCGGGACCGTGCCTCGTGTCTGACGTGTTGCGTTCTCGTCTCGTCTCTTCAGGATGTCGTTGATGCAGCTGAAAAATGTGCTCGATCTGAAGAAGTATGCAATACCACCGTACGTGAACCAGCTCGTCAACGCCCTGAAGTCTTCTCTCCCCCATAATCGGTAATCTCAGTTTCTGATGTCACTTCCTGCTGTGGGTCAAACTGGTGTGACGTCTACGTCCACGCTGACAGTCGACCTCCGTCGAGTTTTATCTCCGTATCAGAAGATCAGACTTTATTAATCACAGGATCGGTCCGTCCAGCGAGTCTCGATCAACACGACAGCAGTTTCACATGCAAACACATGATTATACACGAGACATGTTCCATCCTTCCTCCATGTGTACTGGTGACTGATGATACAAGTGTAACCATGGTACCCACCCTCTCTGTTCAGACGGGCCTTGCTGCAGAGTCCGCTCAGCTGGGAGAACTACGCTGAGAAGTTCCAGCTGCTGCTGTTTCTGGAGGAGCTTCAGATGGTGGTGGACATGAAGAGGTACAACATCCCCAACGACGACAAGGAGGAGCACGCCGTCATGACCCGAGACGCCAAGAACAAGAAGCTTCTGGTTCTGGAGGTAAACGCTCGTCCACTGTCACGCTGACATACCATATATGACTGATTCAAATGATTTGTCCTGTCCTTGTGCCGTCCGCCTGGCAGGTTCCTGGTGTGGCGGAGAACCGACCGTCTGTGCTCCGAGGAGACGAGCTGCTGGTTCGTCCCGCGGGAGAGACGGGAGTGAAGTACCGAGGCTACGTCCACAGTGTGGAGCTGAACCAGGTCAAACTGGGCTTCAGCTCAGAGTACGACCAAGACCTTGATATTAAAAAATCTGATTTCTTTCACTGAAGTTCGGCAGCGACAGTGAGGTTCACGAGGCTCGTCTGTGGATCTCTTGGCAGATTGCTGAGTCGCTT
>NC_061533.1:1252500-1272500 GCF_022379125.1 Scophthalmus maximus | reverse complement strand
GGAGCGGCGGTCCCACCACGACGCCTGAAGAGACTCGTGATCTGCTGCCAACAGACTCTTCATGGTCCCTCCTGACACACAGAGACACAGAGGTCAGTTAAACTCCGCCTCTCACCTATGACATCACTGTCACTCATATAAAACAAACAGTGACGCAGTCGAATCAGGAACAAGGAGAGGGTGGTGTTGAGTTACACAGATCAACAGGTGGTCAGTGCATGGAGTCTCTCTGGGTGTATTTACCTCTCAGAATAATGTTGTCCTCAAACAGACAGAGTGTCTGTCTCCATAGAAACACTCCTTGTCTCTGTCTCAGTACATTTAGGACAAAGGGCAACTGACCTTATAACCACACTCAACACTCTGAGAGACAGGACAACCTCTAGGTAAAGGTCAGAGGTCGGACTGTGTGAGAGACCTCTGACCTGTGACCCTGGCCAGGAAGATGAAGCGGATCCACTGTGGTCCCTGCTCCTGGATCAGCAGCAACGTGATAGGCTCACATTCAAACCCCGCCTCCTCCTTCACCTTCAACACAGGGAAAACAGAAAGGTGTGTGTGTGTGTGTGTGTGTGTGTCCGGTGCGTGTGCGTGTGCTTGTGTGTGTGTGTGTGTGTGTCTCACCTCCCTCCTCAGCGCCTCCTCCAGACTCTCCCCCACCTCCACCCTGCCTGCAGGAAGGTACCACAGTTTGTAACAGTCCTGCTTCGCCTCCTGCACCATCAGCACCTGGTCCTGAAGGAGCACACACACGCACACACACACATGCACACACACACACACACACCAGTTATCAGCTGTCACACGACCAGGACACACACGTCCTCGTTGTGTCCACTCACCTCGTCGTTGAAGACGACGGCGCAGACGATGAAGGTCACGTTCTTCCTCAGCGTCGCAGGTTTGCTCTGGTCCAGGCCCACGTCGCAGCTGCTGACCTCTGACCCCTGACCGCTCAGCAGCTGCTCCACCTGCTGCTCCACCTTCCGCAGGTCCTCCCCCCCTCCCCCCCCTCCCTCACCTCCGTCACCGCCGTGTCTGCAGACGCAATGAAGAAGAACCAGAATCAGAAGGTTCCTTTATATTTACAGACCAATATAGATTTTGGTTGATCCTGATATAAGGAAGTAAAAAAGTTCTGATACTGAAATATAATTATGGTTTTGAATCATTTGTCAGTGAGACCTCGTTATCAAACCTGTACGACACGGAAATGTTTCTTGATATTTGACAGTTTAACCATAAACTTTATTATGAATAACTAGAAATAAAAAGAAAACACATTTATGGTGTTCTGTAACATATAAACTCTTGCTCCTCGGCTCATGTTTATTCTGTGATAACAGATTATATATATAAAGTATAATGTATAAATAAAGTATCTACTAAAATAAACTATATATATATAAATATGACATGATCGACCATGTTTATTATCGATCGTGTTCTGTTCATAATCCTGACGAATGGATGTGACGTCACCACATCGCCATGACAACAAAAGATGAAGTGATCTCACGTCCTGACGTCAGAGCCGAGCACGTTACAGACTCGAGCGGATCAGTGACGTCAGAGGATCTGACAGCAGCTTCGCGTCGCGTTTCTCCCTCGTTCCTCAAACGTCCCGCCGGTAAAACGGGAGAAGCGACGGAACCGAAGTCACGAACTGACGTCACGAACCGACGTCACGAACCGACGTCACGAACCTTCCTCCGGTGGACGACGACATCCTCCGCTCATCAGCTGATCGCTGCCGCCGCACTGTTGTGACATCTGATGCCTTGAGCCTAAAACCGGAAGCTCACTCTTGCGCTTCCGGTTTGGGACTTTCAAAACAAATGTAAATGTATAAATCAAACTTCTACTTTCTTCTTCCGTTACGTTTCATCCGACAAACTTTTCTATTCGTATCCGTAATATTCGGATCAACACATAAAATTAAGTAAAAGTGTGTTTGGGTGTATTTAGACATTAATCAACATGAGTATTTAAATGTGTCAGTATTCTCAGCGTTTTTAAATACACAATATCTCATAACTATAAGGTGAAGGACCCTCTGAACAACTGATTAATAGAACCCTCTTCATTCATTATTATTATTATAGCTCTATTCTGAAGTTAAATTAAATGGTCTATATTTGTTTTAAGTTCATAAATTAAATGTGCTACATTTTAAAGCTTATTTTTTTATTAAATTATATTTGTATTTATAATGAGAGAATGATGTTTTACCATCAAACTATCATCACTGATTAATTTCTAATAACCACTTTCTTTATCAAAAGATGTACAGATCATCTTTACGTTCCTTCAAACTGTTGGTGTTGTGGTGTTTGGGCCCTCAGGGGCCTCCGTACAAACTGTTAAACCACTTGGTGTAACTGAAGTTGAGACATTTTTTAAATTGTCTCTTTTGCGAAGATGAATCGTCTGATATTGTTCTTCATTTGATCAATTAATTATAAGAATTCTTGTCATTTCTATTCCATCGAGGAATCACTTTGTCTCCAAATTGTTCATAATGTTGGTTCATTTAACAAAGTGTCATATTTCATAAGATCTTCATTTGTTCCTGATGCAAATATCTAGGTTGATAAAGTAACATGTCAGATAAATGTATTTCTAGAAAAAAGGTACCTACTTTTACGTGTATGTATTTGTTTATGTTTTGATATGATACTTGCTCGTGCAGGAGTATTTCTGCTCTGATGTATGAACTTTTTTACTTTGACTTAAGATCTGAATTCTCTTCCGATCTCATTCTGCAACAGGCTGAAATGTGTTTTATTGTGAAATGTGCAGGCGGAAGTCACGTGTGTTGTCGTCCTTCCGCTGCACGGCGGTGTCGTAACGTGCAGCTGTTAGCACGACGAGCTAACGGTGCTACCGAGAGACGACCTTCTCATTAACGCGGATTGAACCGTCAGTCCGGTCACGTTCGTCCTTCCGGTCCAACCGGTGAGTGACGTCACGGTTTGATTCTGTTGTTGTGACTTTGTGAAACATGAACTTCATGAATCATCTGTTACATGAATGAACATGAACACACACACACACACACCATCACTCACTACACAAGGACACACGATTATCATCATCCTCGATTCATCTGACGATCATTTACTCGATTAATCGATCGGTTGTTTGGTTCATTAAATGGAGATACATGTCGATCGTGTTTGTCAAACCTCCACACGATGTTTTGTTTTGTCCTCACACCAAAGATCTTCAGTTCCTGTCACAGAGGAGCAGAGAAACCAGAACATGTTCACATTGAAGCTGAAATCAGAGAATTATGACTTTTTCCCATTGAATTTACTTGAACCGATTAATAGATTATCAAACTAGTTTTTAATTCAGTCAGCGATTACTGATCGATGAATCGATTAACTGTTGCAGCTGTAGACACAAGGTCACTCTAGTAAACAGATTAATAAAAGTGTATTTATATATGAGCAGAGTATCGACAGTAAAAGTTCTCATCTACATGAGTTGATATTGTTTATTTTAATTCCTATTGTAGTTTAATTTAAACTGCAGCATCATGTCAGTTGGTCATAGAACTCATTGAACCAGTAACTGAATCTGATGAATGTAGTGGAGCAGAATGATATGGAAGACAAAAAGGAAATAGAACAAAGTACAGAAGCTAAAGAACTGAACTGATGAGTCTCATGTGTGACTGTGTCTTTGTTGTCAGATCTTTGAAACTAAAACTGGTTTCACTCCTGCGGTCAGACGTCAGTCGACTTCTCAGCCAATTAGAGGGTCCTGCCTGGTGCGTTTAAGTTCCTCTGTGGCTCCAGCTTCGCACCCGTGACACATTCAGGGTCCAACATCGTGCTCGGTGTTTCTGTGAGACGCTGGACTAGTGGACGTCAGAGGAACTGAAGCAGCTGCTGACGTCAGGATGTTTCTCTGAACCGCCGCTCGGCCGTTTTCCCATGTCGCGTCACAGTAAACTGCAGAAGCAGGTCCTGGCTCTGTACCGCCACTTCCTGCGGGCCGGCCGCGACAAGCCGGGCTTCGTCCCGCGGATCCGAGACGAGTTCCGGGAAAACGCTTGCATCAAGAGGACGGACGTGATGTACATCGAGTATCTGTACCGACGAGGGCAGAGGCAGCTGGAGCAGCTGAGGGACGTCAACACCAAACAGCTGGGCTCCTTCTCCAGAGACCAGGACCAGGTCTGACCTCTGACCTCTGACCTGCGTCGTTTGACCTGAACAACAGCAACAGATACCTCCTTAAAGAGATGCTGCTTTCAAGTACAGTCAGGAAATGAGAGATGTGATAAATGTTAAACACAACAAATATGAAGTGACTGTCACCGTTCTGTGAGAATGTGTGTGGGGGGGGGGGTGCAAGTGAAAATAAAAGTTGACCAATGAATGGAACATTAACTCCAGTACTTGTATTATTATTTAAGGTACTTGTACTTTACTTGCATATTTTTACAGCACATTTATCTGGCAGATTCAGTTTCTTTACAAATTAAGATTTTAAGTTCCAGTGTTCTTCTCCATCATTTGACAA
Source organism: Scophthalmus maximus (assembly GCF_022379125.1). NCBI lineage: Eukaryota > Metazoa > Chordata > Actinopteri > Pleuronectiformes > Scophthalmidae > Scophthalmus > Scophthalmus maximus. Next base: position 1,267,964 of record NC_061533.1, on the reverse strand, counting down.
ATGTTTTCCATGTTCTTTTACGTTTTGAAGAACTGTCGCACAGATCAAAACTGAGAAAGAAAAGAAAATGTTATACTTATTTTCTGAATTTTCACAAACCAAAAATCAATAATCTGGAGAAAAAGTCATCAGTAGTTACACTACTGTACAAAATATTTTGAAAAAACTAATAAAATAATATAATATGAAATAATATATATGGTCATGAAACACATGAAGTAATTATTATTAGACTATTTCTGATACTTAGTATTTTTTGTAGTGTGATATTTGTACTTTAACTCCAGTGAAGTATCTGAAAACGTCCTGAGCCACAAAAGAAAATATAGAAATCAAATCAATAAAATGAGGTCGACTCGTCTTCTGTCCTGGTGGTTCCAACTGCGGCCGCTGGGGGCAGCAACACCCGCAGACTTCCCCAGCACCACAGAAGAAGAAGAAGAGACGTAAACAGGAAGTGAGACGTCTTTCGTCCGTTCATCACAATCATCTCGTTCCGTCGTCGTTTCTGTGCGAACCGGAGCTTTCAGCTGCACTTTTCTTCTTCTAATCTTCCGTTCGTTCAAACCGTTTGTGTTTTTCCCGCCATGTCCGGTTCCGCAGGAGGAATGAACAACGCACAGTTGATTCAACAGGTGAGAAAACACAACAGATTTAAACGTCACACCGACGAATAACGTGTTCTATATTTCAGACTTTTAATGTGTTTAAGTCAAATATCATATTTTGGCTTCAGGTTATAATTCTGCGTTTCATTAAAAATTGGAAAACGTCCTGAGGTCAAAGGTTAAAGGAGGATTAAACGTTGTGGTGAAACGTCACATAACTGAAGATGAACTAGAAAAACCTCAGCTGCTCCATCAACATGTTTCATGTTTTATGATTCATATGTAACAGAAACTGACATCTGGATCATATTCAAACTCTTCTTTTTCTTCTTCTTCTTGAGATTGAATCGTTTATGTTCGTTCATGACGCGTCACGTTAAATATCTCTGCCCCAATGCATTGTGGGTCTGTTTCTCCTTCCAGTGTGTCCTGTAGGAAAGGAAGCATTGAAGCTCCTTTCCTAAGCACATAGAGAATCTGAACATCATCATGGTGCTGAGGAAACACTTCACTTCAAGATTTAGGAAACTTCCTGAGTACATTTGACCATTGGACCTCACCCAGGGTCCGGAAAAAAAATCACCACCCAAACTTTTGAGTTTCGAGGTGCAATGGAACGCAGCATTATAACAGGTCATTTTTACTAATACTGCCAAGACTAAACTTATCACCGAAATGCTCCGATAATCTGAAGAAGATAAAATCCTAAGTATAATCAACTAGTTTGAACAATGTTTTACACACCCTGCATTCAATTATAACCTCAGAACTCGCAATCACGACCTCCGAGTCTGAAACTTCCACGGAACGCCTCCCTTCCGTCTCAGGAGGTCTGTAATATGAAAAGCAGTGTAACTCAGTTGTAATAATGTCCTCCTCCCTCCTGCAGATGGCACTGCTGCGCTGGCTCTCCTCTCAGAGCGAGGAGGACCGGGGGCTTCTGGCCGCGGTGACGGGACTTCAGGTCGGGAGGGAGCTGCTGAACCGGATCACGGCTCAGGACAAAGTGGACACGTACAAGGTGCTGCTACCTTTCATCGCCGTGACGTTCACACTGCAGTGTGTGTCTGTGTGTGTTGTGTGTTCATTCTGTGTGTGTGTGTGTGTGTGTGTGTATGTGTGTCCTCAGAGAGATTGTATCCTCAGCATCTCGGAGTTTGTCCGTCAGAACCCGGGAGCGTCGCAGGCCGACCTGAACACCGAGGTGCAGAAGAGAGTGGTGCTGTTCGCCGCTCGGGTCAGAGCTCTGGAGGCCGCGGCTCCGTGACTCGGAACAGGTTTTATGTCTCTGGAGATGATTCTGCTTTTGAAAACACTTTGTGTTTGATTTTTCACTGTTTGTTCGTGTAGTTTGTATCTGTCATGAATTTGTCGTTCTGTGTGATTTTGTTTTCCTGTGAGTCACTTTTCACAATAAAAGCCTTTTGTGTTCTCACTGCCTCGTGTTGCTCTTCTCTACCCAGAGACTGATCAGGGCTGGATTTAGATCGTCCTTCATGTCGTCTTGTCCTCTCTACTGTTCCTCGACCTCAATGGAAAAGGTCATTAAGTCAAAGGAAAGGTTTCAAAGAGGATTCACAGGACTTAGGAAAAGAGAATCCGACTCCACTGATACTAAACTAAGTCGTCATGTGACGTCGTGATGAAATGACACATTTCTGAAGGTGAACTACAAAAACCTCAGTGGCACCATCAGCATGTTTCAGTTTTTTATGATTCATATGTAACAGTAACTTAGATCTGGGTGATATTCATACTCTTCTTCTTCTTCTTCTTCTTTTTCGTCTTCTTCAGATTGAATATCGTTAAATATCGCTGCCGCAATGAATTCTGGGTCTGTTTCTCCTTTCCTCTCACACAGGAAGCTGCAGTGAAGCTTCTGCTAAAGGAAATAGGAAAGGAAGCTTTGAAACTCCTATTCCTATGCATAAATATATATATATATATATATATATATATACACACATATATATATACACACATATATATATATATACACATTCGAAACAGAATTCTTTATTTTAATTTATTTTAGTATTATTGAAATAAGTATATACAAAACTAAACTAAACTGAAATATACTAAACATAAATCTAGATCTCAATCAACCTCAAAGTCTTCAGGTATATAACTTTTAATTCTTTAAAAAAACAATAAAGTGAGGGGATCGACGCAGTTTCCTGGTTCGCTGCTCGGACGGACGCTGCTCATTGGCTGTGCTCTCCTGCTGGTCCCGCCCACTGCACTCACCCTTGATTTTTTTAAATTGGAAGACGTCATCGCGATGTCCTTCTCTGATTGGCTGTAAACAATCGGCGGGGGAAACGCTCCGGGTTCGAACACGAACACACACACACACTTCTCGGTCCATCGTCCACCGGCCGCCGCGTCGAGTTCGTGCCGCTGAACCGGTACCGGGGTCGGGATGGATGTTTCTCGGCACGACGGTGACGTCGCGAAGGTTTCACAGAAACTAGAGACGTGAGTACAGGCTGAGGATGACGTCACCAGGCGGCGGTTAGCTTCAATGCTAACGTCTCCGTTAGCCGCTGTTCTGCCGCTTGAACGACTCGAGTCGAACAGAATCTGCTGAGCCGATCGACGGAACATGAAACCGTGAAGACACGAAAGTTAAATCACACACTTCTACACGCGGTGTTTCACATCCGGTCCTGGTTTCACCGTAAATCTTCGTTTTTTTCTGATGGAGTTCCGCCGGTGGGAAGTTTCCTCGTAGATCAGGTCTGACGCAGAACGTGTTCACATTCGTCCTTTATGAAAACATTGGAATCCAAATCAAATCCTCTGTCGTCACGGAATCAGTCAGTTTATAATGTGTCTGATTGTTTTCATGAATTATTCTGTGAAATCAGTGAACATGTTAAAGAACAATGTTACAGAAAGAGATCAGATATCCCTGGCTCCGCCCCTTTGTCCAGGTCCATGTTCCGACAGACAGACAGACACGTTCCATCAGACAGACAGACAGACACGTTCCATCAGACAGACATGTTCCATCAGACAGACAGACACGTTCCATCAGACAGACAGACAGACATGTTCCATCAGACAGACAGACATGTTCTATCAGACTGACAGACATGTTCCATCAGACAGACAGACATGTTCCATCAGACAGACAGACATGTTCTATCAGACTGACAGACATGTTCCATCAGACAGACAGACATGTTCCATCAGACAGACAGACATGTTCCATCAGACAGACAGACAGACACGTTCCATCAGACAGACAGACAGACATGTTCCATCAGACAGACAGACATGTTCTATCAGACTGACAGACATGTTCCATCAGACAGACAGACACGTTCCATCAGACAGACAGACAGACACGTTCCATCAGACAGACAGACAGACATGTTCCATCAGACAGACAGACACGTTCCATCAGACAGACAGACATGTTCCATCAGACAGACAGACAGACACGTTCCATCAGACAGACAGACAGACATGTTCCATCAGACAGACAGACAGACATGTTCCATCAGACAGACAGACATGTTCTATCAGACTGACAGACATGTTCCATCAGACAGACAGACAGACATGTTCCATCAGACAGACAGACATGTTCTATCAGACTGACAGACATGTTCCATCAGACAGACAGACAGACATGTTCCATCAGACAGACAGACAGACATGTTCCATCAGACAGACAGACAGACAGACATGTTCCATCAGACCGACAGACAGACAGACATGTTCCATCAGACCGACAGACAGACAGACACGTTCCATCAGACAGACTGACAGACAGACATGTTCCATCAGACAGACAATACTATTTAATTTTTTTCCATCTCAGTGTTTCTGACCCTGACTTTGTCTCCACAGGTCTTTATCCATGGACACAGACGACAAGATGGAGGCTCACCACAGGTAATGTATCCCCCAGCAGCCAGAAGTAGTATTAGTATTAATAGTAATAGTTGTAGTAGTAGTAGTAGTTGTATTAATAGTAGTTAAAGTTGTAGTAATAGCAGTAATGGTAACAGTAGTTGTAGTTACACTAGCCCTTTGCTGACAGAACTTTTTGTATAACAAAGATAAACCTGCTGAGATATTTGCTTCCATAATGAGTTAGTGCAGTAACTGTTTCTGACCAGCAGGTGTCAGACTCATTGACAGTCTGGAAACTGTAACAAGACGAACCTCTGACTGATGCTCTGGTTTCAGGTCTCTTCCCTTCACTGTCCAGTGGTGGAGGAAGTGACAGTTCCAGTGCTGACCTTAAAGTCCTGCATTCACATTTCAACTTGAGTAAAAGTACAGAAGAAAAAACAGCAACATTTACTTAAAGTACACAAAGTAAAAGTACTAATTTTGCCCTGACGATGCTTTTTTAACCTGGATTTATCTTTTATATACAGTCTCTGATTGTCTTTATGTACAGTCCCTGATCGTCTTTATATACAGTCGCTGATCGTCTTTATATACAGTCGCTGATCGTCTTTATATACAGTCCCTGATCATCTTTATATACAGTCGCTGATCGTCTTTATATACAGTCGCTGATCGTCTTTATATACAGTCGCTGATCGTCTTTATATACAGTTTCTGATCGTCTTTATATACAGTCGCTGATCGTCTTTATATACAGTCAGTGATCGTCTTTATATACAGTCACTGATCGTCTTTATATACAGTCACTGATCGTCTTTATATACAGTCACTGATCGTCTTTATATACAGTCACTGATCGTCTGTCTTTTCTTTCAGATTCATTCAGGAGGGTAAAGACGTTGCCCGACAGGGGAACTTTGTCAAAGCGCTGCAGTTCTTCAAACAGGCTCACAAGCTTCACCAGAGTGAGAAACTTGAAAGGAGAATAAAGAAAATTGAAGAACTTATTGCTGAGAAAGACTTAGAGGAGGAGGACGACGATGAAGAGTTTGTCAATGTCAACAACAGCGGTCTGATGCTTTTTAAAGAGTTGTACGACAAGCTGTACGACTACCAGAGAAACGGAGTGGCCTTCTTGTATGGCCTCTACAGAGACGGTCTCAAGGGCGGGATTCTGGCGGACGACATGGGTCTGGGTAAAACCATCCAGGTGATATCGTTCCTCTCCGGAATGTACGACAACGAGCTGGTGAAAAACACACTGCTGGTCATGCCGACGTCACTCATCACAAACTGGACCAAGGAGTTCGCCAAATGGACCCCCGGCATGAGGGTCAAGGAGTTTCACGGTACCAGCAAAGGAGAGCGGACCAGGAACCTGGAGAAGGTTCAGAGGAGAGGTGGTGTCGTCATCACCACGTACACTATGCTCATGAACAACTGGCAGCAGCTGTCGTCATACCACGGCAACGAGTTCTCGTGGGACTACATGATCCTGGACGAGGCCCACAAGATAAAAACCACAACCACCAAAACTGCCAAAAGTGCCTCAGCCATACCTTCAAAGAACAGAGTTCTTCTCACGGGAACTCCGGTCCAGAATAACTTGAGAGAAATGTGGGCGCTCTTCGACTTCGCTTGTCATGGCATGCTGCTTGGCACGGCCAAAACGTTCAAGACGGAATACGAAAACCCAATCACCCGTGCCAGAGAGAAGGACGCCACTCCGGGAGAAAAGGCCCTCGGTTCCCGGATGTCGGAGAACCTCATGGCCATAATAAAACCCTACTTTCTCCGCAGGACAAAATCCGAAGTGCAGAAAAGCAAAATGAACGGCGACACACGCCCCTGTAAAGAGGAACGCCCGGACGACGAGGACAGCCAAGTCCCAAATCCTCCCAAAGACTCCGGAGCGGTCATGCCCACGCTGATGAGAAAGAACGACCTGATAGTCTGGACTTACCTGAGCGCCGTGCAGGAGGACATCTACCGGCAGTTCATCTCACTGGACCACATCAAGGAGCTGCTCCTCACCACCAGGTCGCCACTAGCCGAATTAACCATTTTGAAAAAGCTGTGCGACCACCCAAGGCTGCTCTCCGCCGGGGCCATAGCCAAGTTGGGTTTGGAGGAGAGTACATCTGAGAACCCCGACACTCATAGCATCGCCCACGTTCCCGACAACACTTTGATATCTGAGTCTGGGAAACTTGTGTTCCTCTTCCAGCTCCTGGAACAGCTCAGACGAGAAGGCCACCGCATACTTGTCTTTGCTCATTACAGGAAGGTGCTGGACATTATCGAACGCGTCCTGGGCAACAGAGGCTTCAAGCTGCTGAGGCTGGACGGGACTATAACAAAGATCGCGGAGCGAGAGAGGCTAATCACTCTGTTCCAGACAGACCAGCGTTACTCCGTCTTCCTCCTCACCACCCAGGTCGGGGGAGTTGGCATCACGCTGACGGCGGCGGACAGAGTCGTTATCTACGATCCCAGCTGGAACCCGGCCACAGACGCCCAGGCCGTGGACAGAGCTTACCGCATCGGACAGACGGAGAACGTCGTCATCTACAGGCTGATCACCTGCGGCTCGGTGGAGGAGAAGATCTACCGCCGGCAGGTGTTCAAAGACTCCCTCATCCGACAGAACACCGGAGACAAGAAGAACCCGTTTCGCTACTTCAGCAAACAGGAGCTGAAGGAGCTCTTCACTCTGGAGGAAACCCGGTCCTCGTCCACACAGCTGCAGCTCCAGACCCTGCACTCCAGACACCGGCAGACCGACCCCCAACTGGACGAGCACATTGCCCACCTCCACGCCATGGACATGTTTGGGATCTCCGACCACGACCTCATGTTCTCCCTCGACGTCAACCACGACGAGGCCCTGCAGGACCAGCAGGAGCACCACTACATCGAAGGGCGGGTCCAGAAGGCGCAGGAGCTGATGAAGGCAGAGTCGGAGCTGCAGATGCAGCTGGCAGAGAGCATGGCTTCCAGCACAGAACCGGCGTGGCTCAGACAACCAGTGGACAATCACAACAGGGAGCGGTCACGCGAGAAAAAACCAAGAGGTCCAAGGCCAAGTCCTGCGTATCCGCAACACGACCACGGCGACAATGTAAACACGTCACCAGTTGTTGTGGAGCTTGACAACTCGGGTTCTGACAAGGAGGATGGCCAACAGAACCTGAGTGATGGAGTCATTGATCTCACTGCTGATGTGAGTACGACGGAAACACAATCTGGTGTAGACGCGAGCCAAGACGAGCTTTCCGAGCAGAACCCCGATTCCCCGGAACACCGGTCTGTCGAGCAGGACGGGAGATTCCCTGGAGGAGCAGACGTCTCTCTTCAGGAGGTGATGTCGAGGTCCGTCGATGCCACAGAAGGTGATGCAGCCGACGCCTCGGTGCAAGAACTAATGGACCAGTCGGAGGCTGCAGGGGAGGTCTGCCTCTCATACGTTACTGCAGTCGACGAAGAAGAACAGCTGCAGGACAGAAGTTCACTCTCAAACCGCCCCGACTCCTCGATGGAGGAGGCGGCGGCTCAGCGTCACGTCACACCTCTGCAGAACAAACGACTGTCTGTGTTACAGACATCGAATTCAAGCTTCAGAGCAGACTCGTCATCCCGAGTCGGCCTGGAATCCTTAGAGGGAAACTTCCATTTACAGCTGGAGGACAGCGACATGTTCTCAGACGACGAGGACCAGGTTCCGGATCCTCAGGAGACGGAAGAGGAGGAGAGGGAGCTGCTGTCACGGCTGCAGGTCGACGGCAGTTTTGACGTGAATAAATCTCTTGGAGAGAAGCAACACGAAGAAGCTCTGAGGCGAAGCTTCAACGGTGGCCGTGCGTCGGACACGGAGGAGTCCATGAACCACTCTCTTGTAGTCACCAAGAAGAAAAGAGCTGCAGTGATTTATGATAGTGAAGAAGAAGAAGAGGAGGAGGAGGATGATGATGATAGGCAACTTGAAGTCTTCTCCCAGGCGCTGGGAGCCTCCACACCTAAATCGGCGCCCTCTGGCTCCACCCCTCTCCGGTCGAGAAGGAGCGTCGGAGGAAACACCTCCGTGGCCTCCCGCCGGTCGCTGCTCAACTCCGTCATCGAAGACATGGTGGACGAAGACGAAGACGATAATCTCTCAGAGATTCATTCTAATGAGGCCGAAGAGGACGACGCCATTGATTCATCTCATGGGCTTCAGCTGGACGAGACCACGGGAGAAACTCTGAACACCGAGGAGGAGGAGGAGGAGGAGGAAGAGGAGGAAGAGGAAGAACTCGCCGAGTCGGCAGATGTCACCAGTAAGTCTGGAGAGGCGAGTAGCATCAACCTCGAGGAGTCAACCAGCGAACCTGAGCTCGCCTCCACCGAGAGAATGGAACAGTACACGGTCGACGCATGTGTCAAGACGGACGGGAGGAAAAAAGATGAGTTGGAGGACGAGAGCTACGACTGGCTGGTCGGCAGGGGGAGGCGGAGCTACAGCCAAGGGAAGCTGGACGACGCGCTGGGCTTCTTTCTGAGGGCCATTGACATCAGACCTGGAGATCCTGAGGTTCAGCTCATGACCATCCAGCTGTACCGGCAGCTGAGTCAGAGACGTTAGAACACACACACACACACACACACACACACACACACACACACACACACACACACACACACACACACACACACACACACACACACACACACACACACACACACACACACACACACACACACACACACACACACACACACACACACACACACACACACACACACACACTCACACACACACTCACACACTCACACACGCGCACACACACACACATACAGACACACACATTCACACACACACAAGCATATTTCTGTACATTCATTCTTGTCGAATCCACCGTGAAACACGCTTCACCTGATTCTTTGTACAAAACAGTTTTAAAACAATTATTTTCTTCATCACGTTTAAAAAGTTAAACATTTTCTGAATCATTTTAATTTTTCTTCCTGTTCAGTGATGCTGTTAAATCTTGTCTTGTCATGTTAAAGGGTCTTCATCCATTACAGTAAATCACTAATAGATTTAATTTCTGTTTTCAAAAGAAAAAACATTTGTAACCTGTACTTGTATATATTGACCAGTAAAATAGTTGTTATTAAATTATGATTTGCTGTTACAGGTGGTTTGTCAATATGCACCGTGGGGTTACAGAACACCAGTTTCACATTTTAATTATTGAGTCAGACTAAATTATTTATATATATATATATATACATACACACACACACACACAATAATCGCTCAGCGACATAATGACGGTGAGCTCTGGGGGCTGAAGACAAAACTGCCTCCGCATGACGTCACATTTCTGCGAAGTAAAAAAAAGGAGCTGCTGAATGTAGACTGTGTATTTACTTGACTTACAGACCGTAGACCTTATTTATTATTTTAAAAAGCCAGGAAATCTCAGTTTTGACAATATGGGCTCTTTAAGATGTAAAAATAAAATATGCGTTTGAACCCACAAAATTAAACTAGCTAACATTCATAATTTATCAATAACCAATCAATCAATATGATTTGACAGACCCCAGTTTCCCTGAAACTACTGAATCTGGTCCGTGAACGCGTCACCATCTAATTCATCGGAGAAACATTTCAGCCAATCATGTGACAAACTCTTCTCTCATTGGCCGAGCGACCGACTCTTTTAAAGGTGTGTTTGAATAAAGTGCCCGCACCTCCCAGCGGTGTTCCCCACGCAGGGAGCGCTCGCTTCTTCTCCCGGCACAGCCCGGTGGGTGGAGCCAGAGCAGAGGGAATATTTTTCCACCCAGCTGGAGATTAGTTTTGTAACGTGAACGGAAACAGATCCTAGTGTCACTTCACAATAAAAGCCCCTCAATTTACAGTGAAGGTTGCAACGTCGCCAGAAAACAAAACGTCATGTGCAGGAGATAATTGTGTATATATGTACGTAGTTATATATAATAATAATAATATATTGTATGAAATAAATTCAGGGTGTATTTGTAGATTAGAAAGTAATTTATATGTAATATAAGACATGCGCATAATATTTAATAAATCCGTTTAATAGTACAATACATTGACAAGCGTGATTTTGTTTTTAAAAACCAGATGTATCCATCTTCGGAGGAGCAGGGGGTGTGGCCTGGCTGAGATCTCGTCCACCTACACCTGCGACCAGGCACCGATTGGAAGCTACCAAAGCTGTCAATCACACTGTATCCACGCCCCCTAATACATCCAGTGCTTTATGGTCTATGTGACTGTAAATTGACCATAATCAAGACTTTAAATTGACTTTCTTCATCATCAACATGTTCAGTAGATTTATAAATTTACCAGCCAATCGATTTTCTTCCATGTTTCTTTTAATAGTTTTGTTGGCTTTGATTGCGGATAAACATTAAAATGTTCAAAATATATTTATTGTCGTTTATTTTATGACTAGACATTATATCTAATAAATTCGTTTGCACGCATGAAACACAAACACGTCCTTTAAATGATTCTGGTTTCTGTGAAACAATACAGAGAAATTATTTTTGAAGGTGTCTCCACGCGGCAGGACGCGTTTCCGGTGACGTGCGGTGTTTTAGGTGGAGGAGTTTATAAGGAGAGTTCGGTTGTTCGGAAGAGGACACGGTTCACTGAGACTCTCCCGCTGTCTGTCGAGTCTCCACCCGGTGTCTGTCGAGGCTCCACCCGGTGTCTGTCGAGGCTCCACCCGTCCAGTCGACCGGTGAGGAGCCCCGGTTCTCCAGCGGGACACGGACATGACTCGGCCGAGGAAGAAACCCACCGCTGGGTGTGAAGCATGACGCTGTGCGGGGGGACACTGCTGGAAGACTACTACTGCTACAAGTACTACAAGTACTACAAGTACTACAAGTACTACTGCAGTGCTACAGAGTGCGACAGGAGGACGGTGTGACATTTCTTCTCCCCAGCAGAGGAAGCAGGAGAACGGGCAGAAGATGGGAGGAAGAGCGGAGCTGCTGGAGCTCGTGTGTCTGCTGCTGCTGAGTGGAGACTCGATCTGTAGAGGTGAGGGGAGGACACTGCACTACACACTGTAATGCACGGTACTACACTGCACTACACACTGTAATGCACGGCACTACACTGCACTACACACTCCACTACACTGTAATGCACGGTACTACACTGCACTACACACTGTAATGCACGGCACTACACTGCACTACACACTCCACTACACTGTAATGCACGGTACTACACTGCACTACACTGTAATGCGCTACTACACTGTACCTCACGGCACTGCTACACTGTACTAAACACTGCAACGCACTGTACTACGCTACCACACTGCACTACACACCCTTCATCGCTGTACTACACACTGTAACGTGCTGTACCGCACTACACACTGTAATGCACTACACTGTACCTCACTGTACTTCACTACTACACTGTACTGCACTACACACTGTACCACACTGCACTACACATTGTAATGCACAGTACTACACTACTGAACTGTACCACACTGCACTACACACTGTAATGCACGGTACTACACTACACACTGCACTACACACTGTAATGCACACTATTACACTACTACACTGTACTTCACACTGCAATGCACGGCACTACACTGCACTACACACGGCACTACACTGTACTACACACTGTAATGGGCTACTACACTGTACTACACACTGTAACGCACCATACTACGCTACTACACTGCACAACACACTCTACATCACTGTACTACATACTGTAACATGCTATACCGCACTACACACTGTAATGCACTACACTGTACCTCACTGTACTTCACTACTACACTGTACTGCACTACACACTGTACCACACTGCACTACACATTGTAATGCACGGTACTACACTACTGAACTGTACTACACACTGTACCACACTGCACTACACACTGTAATGCACTGTACCACACTACTACACTGTACTATACTCTTTACTACACTGCACTACACTGCACTTCACTATTACACTGTGCTACACTGCACCACACACTGTGCCACACTGCACTACACACTACATACTGTGCTACACACTGTAACATGCTGTACCGCACTACACACTGTAATGCACTACACTGTACCTCACTGTACTTCACTACTACACTGTACTGCACTACACACTGTACCACACTGCACTACACACTGTAATGCACTGTACTACACTACTAAACTGTACTACACACTGTGCCACACTGCACTACACACTTCACTACACACTGTAATACACTGTGCCACACTACTACACTGTACTATACTCTTTACTACACACTGTACTGTACTACATACTGTACTACACAAGACTACATACTGTGCTGTACTACAAACTGTACTTCACCATATACTGTACAGCACACTGTACTGTAAGACACTGTACAGTTCTACACACTGCACTGTACTATAGTACATAAAGAACTGTGCCATACCAGACTTCTTTACACTGTGCTACTTTGTATTACTGTACTTTACCCCATAATGTACCATTCACTTATACGCGGCTGGAGTTTAAAATTTGACACGCTCTCGACCAAACAGGAGTCAGCTGTCAATCATCACCTCTCAAATAACTGAAGGGCTTATGACCTGTACCGCAGCCAGACACCAGGGGGCGGGGCTTAAGACCTGTACTGCAGCCAGACACCAGGGGGCGGGGCTTATGACCTGAACTGCAGCCGGACACCCGGGGGCGGGGCTTAAGACCTATACCACAGCCAGACACCAGGGGGCGGGGCTTATGACCTGAACTGCAGCCGGACACCAGGGGGCGGGGCTTAAGACCTATACCACAGCCAGTCACCAGGGGGCGGGGCTTATGACCTGTACTGCAGCCAGACACCAGGGGGCGGGGCTTATGACCTGAACTGCAGCCGGACACCAGGGGGCGGGGCTTAAGACCTATACCACAGCCAGACACCAGGGGGCGGGGGCTATGATTTGGCTTCACGTCCGGCCTGATGTAGCAGGTTATTCAGGTTCCGGGCTCTCTCAGGTGTGTGTGGGATGCACACTTCCTGTTTCCTGTTTCCTCTGTTAGTGAACGCAGCTTTAAAACAAACAGCACGTTGTTGTGTCGCGGCGTAAAGAGCTTTGATGGACTGAACTTTCACCCACTGACGACAAATCCACGGCAACACAAAGACGCACCAATGAGATGGCTAGCAGGGAGTTAAACAGTGTCAGCTAATAATGATATTCACATGTATATATACAGTGTAAGAATACTGTCCATGATCCCTCATGACAAAGGAAATGTAACTGAGACTTGATATTTTACAGTTATAACATCAAGTTTTATTATAAATAACCATAAATAAAGACCAAACACAAATACACCCAAAGTCTGACGTCAAATATAAAATGAACAAACGTCTTTTCTTCATTGTTTATTCTGTCAAATCAAAGTTTGTATGTCTGTAAACATAAACTCTGACTCTGACACGTCTATGGAAGACTCATATCAGCTGGTTGTTATCGATTGATCCATGAATCGATCGATCGGCCTCCGTCAGTCGTGGAAACATAACTGATATTCTTTGACCCAGGTCATGAAGGAGGATTGACTGTGACAGTGTGAACGTGTCTGATTCGTCGTCTGATGAAGTGAAAACGCTGCTGATGGTCAACACAGATCAATAGATATTGATCTGTTGGTTTGTTCCTTCACTGTTGAGCCAGCAGCTCCTCTCAGTGTGTGTGTGTGTGTGTGTGTGTGTGTGTGTGTGTGTGTGTGTGTGTGTGTGTGTGTGTGTGTGTGTTAGTGCACTTTGGCCTCTCGTTCAGTCTGAGCGCTAAGCAGCTTAGCGTCGACAGCCGCCGAGTCCTTCAGCTCCCACACTGACAGGAAATGTGTGTGTGTTTGTGGATCCACACACAAAAAAACACTGAAACATCCAGAGTCTGATCACATTTACAGGAACCAGCAACACACACACACACACACACAGTTGGAGCAGCAGTTTCCCTGAACGATGACTCAGTCAGTCTCTCTGCCAACACTTCCTGTCTGTGACTCTCTGCTTCAAGCTCATTGGCTCTGACCGAAGTCTGAAGGCTCCCGATTGGTCAGTGACTGTGTTCGAGGTTCGGACTCTGGAAAGGGAAACGACCACGTGTTGGTGACGAGTCCGAGGTCAGGCGTGGCCTCTGATTGGCTGGTGGGTCCAGAACAGACCACGGAGGTTCTCATCAGTTTAGATTCTTTAAGTTTCTCTTGAACATTTAACTTCCTGGTTCCTGTAAAGTTCTCATAACGTGTGTTTGAAGATGAATGTTTTTCTCTGATTTTCTCGAAGCGCTACATCCTCAACACGTTTATCTTCTGATCAGTCCTGGTTTCAGAAAGCTTTTCTCCACATTTACCTGAAGGTTTCCATAAAGTTTTCTTTCAAATATCTTTTTCTAGATTTGTTTTGAAAGTTTTCTTTCACATATCTTGGATTTCTTTCGATTTTCTTCAGGGTTTCATGGTTTTTCCTGAAAGGTTTATCTATTATGAAATGTCGGTGAATTTGTGTGTGTGTGTGTGTGTGTGTGGTCGTGCTTGCAGTCGTTGTGTCATAGTTTTTACTCCGTGGTGTGAAACCTCGGTGACCTCAGCAAAAAGCAGTGAGTCAGACAGGAAGTGATGCGTGGTTGGAGGGTCATGTGACGGTTTGTTCTCGTGTGAAAGTGAACAATGTCGTTGGGTGATTCAGAAATTGTGTCTAACTTCAGCTCATCACTGTTGCAACACACCTCCAAATCAAATGTTGCCACGCTGCGTCTTTTAAACTTTTCATTCTTAATATTGTCATTTTTACGCATCACCACAGAAATCCCATTGTCCATGAAGTAAGAAACAATAATCAATAACAGTTTATTCAAGCTGTCAATCACACTGTGTCCACGCCCCCACGATGATGTAGGGTTGCGACAACATCCGATTTAATCTTG
>NC_061533.1:1197500-1242500 GCF_022379125.1 Scophthalmus maximus | reverse complement strand
TCGCAGGGATACCAGTGCGTGTCACACACACACACACACACACACACACACACCACCTGTGGAGTCTCTAAAAAGAAAGACATGAATGAAAACTCAAAGTTTACTCAAAGAGCAAAGACCAGGATCACTTCCTGTCGTCTACTGATCAGATCAGACTGTCACAGCAGAGAGCGTCACAACTGCTGGTGGGGCATTCAAGGACACTCAGACATCTATAAACCCCTGTGCCATAAGTGTGTCTGATAGTGTTCATCTACATCCATGAATTATTCTCTGTGAAATCGGTGAACATGTTAAAAAACATTCTATCAAACATTCCTGGCTCCGCCCCATTGTCCAGATCCATGTTCCATCAGACAGACAGACGAGCAGACAGACAGACAGACAGGTCCATGTTCCATCAGACAGACAGACGAGCAGACAGACAGGTCCATGTTCCATCAGACAGACAGACGAGCAGACAGACAGACAGGTCCATGTTCCATCAGACAGACAGACGAACAGACAGACAGACAGGTCCATGTTCCATCAGACAGACAGACGAGCAGACAGACAGACAGACAGGTCCATGGTCCATCAGACAGACAGACGAGCAGACAGACAGACAGGTCCATGTTCCATCAGACAGACAGACGAGCAGACAGACAGACAGACAGACATGTCCATGTTCCATCAGACAGACAGACGAGCAGACAGACAGACAGACAGACAGACAGGTCCATGTTCCATCAGACAGACAGACGAGCAGACAGACAGACAGACAGGTCCATGTTCCATCAGACAGACAGACGAGCAGACAGACAGACATGCTCTTCTTCTTCTTCTGTGGTGTTCAGGTGTGTCTGAACTTCAAGTGTCGCAGCTTCGAGTGTCAGACAGACAGACGAGCAGACAGACAGACAGGTCCATGTTCGAGTGTCGCAGCTTCGAGTGTCAGACAGACAGACGAGCAGACAGACAGAAAGGTCCATGTTCCATCAGACAGACAGACGAGCAGACAGACAGACAGGTCCATGTTCCATCAGACAGACAGACGAGCAGACAGACAGACAGGTCCATGTTCCATCAGACAGACAGACGAGCAGACAGACAGACAGGTCCATGTTCCATCAGACAGACAGACGAGCAGACAGACAGGTCCATGTTCCATCAGGCAGACAGACGAGCAGACAGACAGACAGACAGACAGGTCCATGTTCCATCAGACATACAGACAGGTCCATGTTCCATCAGACAGACAGACGAGCAGACAGACAGACAGACAGACATGTCCATGTTCCATCAGACAGACAGACAGGTCCATGTTCCATCAGACATACAGACAGGTCCATGTTCCATCAGACAGACAGACGAGCAGACAGACAGACAGACAGGTCCATGTTCCATCAGACAGACAGACAGACAGACAGACATGTCCATGTTCCATCAGACAGACAGACAGGTCCATGTTCCATCAGACAGACAGACGAGCAGACAGACAGACAGACAGGTCCATGTTCCATCAGACAGACAGACGAGCAGACAGAGAGACAGACAGGTCCATGTTCCATCACACAGACAGACAGGTCCATGTTCCATCAGACAGACAGACGAGCAGACAGACAGACAGACAGGTCCATGTTCCATCAGACAGGCAGACAGACAGACAGACAGACAGGTCCATGTTCCATCAGACAGACAGTCAGACAGACAGACATGTCCATGTTCCATCAGACAGACAGACAGACAGACAGACAGGTCCATGTTCCATTCTTCCAACAAGTTCACTGGAAATCTGTATAAATCCACCCAGGAACGTTTTCATTGTTAAAGTTTTTCTTTTCACTTCCTGTCTTCAGAGCCGACGGTGCAGCTTCAGCCAATCCCAGCAGAGGACCCCCTCCCAGAGCGCAGCCTCCACCTGTTGTCCGGGGCAACACCAGCAACATCGTCAGAGACGGGGTGAGTTTAGCTCCACCCAGACCAACAGGGTGTGTGTGTGTGTGTGCGTGTGTGTGTGTGACCTGTTATGATCTCAGTTATAATTTAAATGATGAAGGTTTAACAACGTCCTCGTCCCACATCCTGAACTCACAAGTGCCCACCGACGTCTTCCATCTTTTCATCTATAGATTAATAACTAGTTGCTAATTAACTGCTATGTTTGTGAAAGGTGAGAAACTGCTGAGTGAACTGATCAGCTGTTTGACTTCAGTCCATTGATTTACACACTCACATCGTCTGCTCTCTCTCCATGTGAAGCACCACGCTCAGCTACTGCCACCACCCCAGGTACAACACTCTGATCACCTCAAGTAATACTACTGATACTACTGCAATACTACGCCAGTGCTGGGGACCCTTTGCTCTGTTGCTACTTCTGTTTCTTACTTTTCTCCATGTTTTAATGTTAACATCCACTTACTTTTAACTGGTTTATCTGTATATGAAGACGATCAGCGACTGTATATGGAGACGATCACTGACTGTATATGGAGACGATCACTGACTGTATATAAAGACGATCACTGACTGTATATGGAGACGATCACTGACTGTATATAAAGACGATCAGTGACTGTATATAAAGACGATCAGTGACTGTATATGAAGACGATCAGTGACTGTATATAAAGACAATCACTGACTGTATATGAAGACGATCAGTGACTGTATATGAAGACGATCAGTGACTGTATAAAGACGATCACTGACTGTATATGAAGACGATTACTGACTGTATATAAAGACGATCACTGACTATATAAAGACGATCAGCGACTGCATATAAATACGATCAGCTACTGTATATAAAGACGATCACTGACTGTATATAAAGACGATCAGTGACTGTATATAAAGACGATCACTTACTGTATATAAAGATGATCAGTGACTGTATATAAAGACGATCACTGACTGCATATAAAGACGATCACTGACTGTATATAAAGACGATCACTGACTGTATATAAAGACGATCAGTGACTGTATATAAAGACGATCACTGACTGTATATGAAGACGATCACTGACTGTATATAAAGACAATAAACGACTGTATATAAAGACGATCAGCTACTGTATATGAAGACGATCACTGACTGTATATAAAGACAATCAGCGACTGTATATAAAGACGATCAGCTACTGTATATGAAGACGATCACTGACTGTATATAAAGACAATCACTGACTGTATGTAAAGACGATCACTGACTGTATATAAAGACGATCACTGACTGTATATAAAGACGATCAGTGACTGTATATAAAGACGATCAGTTACTGTATATAAAGACGATCACTGACTGTATATAAAGACGATCAGTTACTGTATATAAAGACGATCAGAGACTGTATATAAAGACGATCACTGACGTGACTGTATATGAAGACGATCAGTGACTGTATATGAAGACGATCAGTGACTGTATATGAAGACGATCAGTGACTGTATATAAAGACGATCACTGACTGTATATAAAGACGATCAGAGACTGTATATGAAGACGATCACTGACTGTATATGAAGACGATCAGTGACTGTATATGAAGACGATCAGTGACTGTATATGAAGACGATCAGTGACTGTATATAAAGACGATCACTGACTGTATATAAAGACGATCAGTTACTGTATATAAAGACGATCAGTTACTGTATATAAAGACGATCAGTTACTGTATATAAAGACGATCACTGACTGTATATAAAGATGATCACTGATTGTATATAAAGATGATCACTGATTGTATATAAAGTGCAATAAAAGTATAATGAAGAGATCTCACCATTACCATGCAGGGAGATTTATAAAAAAAATACTCCAAATATAAGTGAACAATGAAAATGAATCAGTAAATGATGAATGAGTAACATGTCTGTTGTGTGACCAGGTGGTGCAGAGCAGCGGGACTTCTCCATCCTACGCTCTGAGGCCTCCTCCTCTGTAAGAACTAACTCACTGTTCACCAACACTGATACGTCTCAAACTCCTGAGTCACGTTTCATGTTAGCTTAGCACAAAGGCTGAAAACAGCTAGCAAGAGCTATACATTGTCTAACTACACGTTTGGAAATAAGTCAAACGTAAGGCTGTATAATGTTAGCTTGTTAAAGTTTAGTTAGTGGAATGTCACATTACTATATTATGCTAGTTCGCTTTGCGCAGCACTGAGTTCAGATGTCACTTTACTAATCAGCTCAGCAGAGATTAGCCCTGGACCTTGTCATCGTGTACAAACTGTTCTATCTGTGTGTATTTAGCTCAATGGAGCTGCTGACTGAACGGTCTTATGTTAGTAAAACCATGTAGCTCCGTGAATTCTAACCAGCCACAGTAACACCAGTGGTTTTGTAGCTTTAGCTTTCACAGAGTTCTGATGTCACATTGTCGATAGCATGTTAGCTTAAAGCTCAGACCTCCATCCTCTGTGTCAAAGCAGAAGCTAGATAGATAGTGACACAATGATGATTCTGTCAATGTAGCATTGCCTTGAGCGTGTAGTTAGACTTTTCCTGTGAGACAGTCCGACGTGAAGGAAGTTGAGTTTCATGATTTTCTAACTCTGAGCTAACTCGACCCTGAACTAAAGCTAAGCTAACTGGACCCAGAAACTAACTCTGAGCTAAGTGGGTCTGGAGGTCGAAGCTAGATGTTAGCTCTCAGAAGCTCTGTGGCAGTGTCGAGCTGTTAGCTTGTTAGCTCCTTCAGGGATACATCCCATGTCGTATGAAGTTTGCTGTACAGCTGGAGATCAGAAAAGTCCAGAGGAGATTTTGTGGTTTTGTTTCAGGTGTTGACGTCTTGTTTGTTTCCTCCTCAGGAAACCGAAACCTTCAGCTGCATCACAGCCTCTGGTGCCTCAGAGACCCGCCCCCGCTCCACCTGTGTGACCTATCGGGGGCCCCCGCCCTCCGGAGGGCACCCTCATCTTCATCTTCTTCTTCTTCTTCAACCTCAGTCCCTGTTCCCTCAGAGCTGGTTACCTGGCAACAGCCAGACGAACTGGACCATCAGGAAGCTGGACCCGGTCAGCAGCCGCTGCCCCCTACAGGCTGTCTTTGTCCTGTTTCTCTCTTCAAACATCACATTCAGTCACAGTCTCCTGTGACATCATCATTCTTCAACAGCTGCTGTCTGGCTACTAGCTAGCTACAAACTTTTAGCTCAACAAGTTGGTCAAAATATTTGAATATTTCAGGCTTATTGCTTCAGAACTGAGAAGCTTTTAAATATTATTTAGCCAAATACATGATACCATGCTAACCCATGCTCCTCTCTGATTGGCTGGTTTGAAGATGGAGATCATCATCACTGGAGGCTTCTTTCTTTCTCTCTTTCTATAAATGAAAGCACTGGTGCCGTCTGACTGCACCTCCCGTCTGCTCAGCACTGTCATAGGAATGTAACACACCCACTGCTGCTGCATGCTGCGCAGGTGCGCGTGGTCACCGCCACCCGTCCCCGCCCGGCGCCCCCTCTGTCAAGAATTGTAGTATCACAGTATGCAAGAGTCCGGAGCTCCTCTGGGTTTCAGTGTCTTTGGATCAGGATGAGGATCTGTGTGGTACGTCCATGTCTGTGACTCTGCTGGAGTTTCTGCAGGAAATGTACACTCACTTATCCCAGAGGAAACTCTGACCTGTGACATCTTCTGGATTGAATCTGCTCAGTGCGTCCACCACGATCACACTGAGACGTATTCCCGACCCGATAAACACTCTGGGAAAACACAGGAAACCAGTTCAGGAATCTAAAGCCAGACCAGGTTTTATTTCTCAGCTGTTTTAGGATGAATTTCACTTTCTCTGTTTGGTTGTTAACCGTGTTAAAGAATCTCAACCAGTCCATGGGTGAAATTTTATTTGTTTACTCGATGTTCTGAGTCGCAGTGATTCTCAGTCTCTTTAAACGTCCCGGACCGAAGATGTGACGTGTTGAAATGATCCGTCAGACTCTGAGTTCCTGAAGGAAACATCCCAGACCTCCAGCTCCGGACGTGTGAAAACGTTCAGGACGGTTTAGTCTCTCGTGTCAACGTTCCTCCTCAACTGACGGTTTTTAACTCCACCCAGGCATTTCTACGCCACCAGGAAACCAAGCGTCTCTGTTCCCGACTGACGAGCTTCCTCAGACTCTCTGAACCTGCAGAATGTCGCGCTGATATTTTTTAAATCTGCTTTCGTATATTTTTTAATTTACTGTCTTGAGTGTATTTGCACAGAAACGAGGATCTGATGCAGGAGGGGACTCATTCGCTCGCAGGGCTTCACTTTGTGCCGTCTGATCGTCGATGAATAGGAATCAGAGAAGCTGTGGAAACAGACCGAAGCTATTTGGAGACTCTGCAGCAGCTGAAGCCGGAGTTCAGCTGAGCCTCGGGTTTCAGACGGTGAACCAACCTTCATGTGCAGATTCAAACCGTCTCAACTGATTCACATGTTTTACACAAATCAAACACAATGTTCAGGTTTTAAAGCTTCAGCACTTTAATGATCACAGGAATTTTCTTTAAGGGCTGAAACTGATGATTTCACTCATCACTTTATTTTTACCTGTCTGTCTCTCTCTCTCTCTCTCTGTCCTTCTGTCTGCCTGCCTGTCTGTCTGTCTTTTTGTCTCTGTCTGTCTGTCTGTCTGTTTGTCTCTGTCTGTCTGCCTGTCTGTCTGTCTGTCTGTTTGTCTGTTTGTCTCTGCCTGCCTGTCTGTCTGCCTGCCTGTCTGTCTGTCTGTCTGTTTGTCTGTTTGTCTCTGCCTGCCCGTCTGTCTGTCTGCCTGCCTGTCTGTCTGTCTGTCTGTCTGTTTGTCTGTTTGTCTCTGCCTGCCTGTCTGTCTGTCTGCCTGCCTGTCTGTCTGTCTGTTTGTCTGTCTGTTTGTCTCTGTCTAACCCTAACCCTGATGGAGGATCAAGTGTTTATGAATCTTCAGTAGTTTCAGATCTTTGTCCAGACGAATGTGTCGAACAGGAAGAGGTAGAAGAGAGGAAAAAAAAAAAGAATCTTGTGTTTTTATTAACCGATCATTTCTTTCTTCTTATGCTTGATGATGTCATGATCTGCATTAATTTTGTAGATTTAATTTATGGGACTGTTGGGACGTTTCTAATTTCTCCACCCAGTGACGCTGACTTGACATCACCGCCTCTGGAGCCAATGGGCTGAGAGCTCAGATCTGCTGGTTTGAGTCTGCACATGTTGGATGGGTTCCTCAAGTACTGCACTTAAGTACAATTGATTTTTGATGAATAAATGATGATGTAATGTAACAATCCAGCAGTATATATATTATACTTATATAAGTATTTTACAGTTAGCCGCACCATCAAAGTGATTAATAATGATTAAGTGATTATAATCAAACGATGTGATATGTATCAATCTGAAATCAGCATAATGAGTACTTTTACTTTTGGTACTTGAAGTATATTTTTCCCCCAGTACATGTGTGTGTGTGTATATATATATATATATACACACACATACATACATACACACGTATTTCTACACTGTGGTATTGCTCATTTAGCCTGAGAGGTCAAACTCGGGGCTCAACAAAGTGTGCAGGTGTTATTGACACCGATATCGCCATGGTAACGCGGAGAATCTCAATCTGTGGTTTTCTATAGGATCGAGTTGTTGTTTTTTTGCAGGTCTGATTCTGTTTATTTGTGGTGAAGTTTTTATTGAATGAAATGTTGATTTCAGACCTGTTCATGTTACTATGGCAACAGCAACGGTGGAGCAGGGTCAGCGGTGGCTCGTGACCCGAGAGGTCAGAGGTCGTGCTGAGTGAACTCCTCCTGCGGCTTCACGTGATGTGTAATAAACTTTTATCCAATCAGAAGGAAGTTGTGTCACACGAGTAATGACGTCATTATTCTGTGGTTCATACATTATTACATGTTATGATCATTTAGAAAGTGACTTTTCTTAAAGCTCAAAATTATTTTGATCGTTAAATTTAACGTCTGCAAAGTAGCTAGAAATAGAAAATTCATAATAATAAGAAAAATAAATATAATATGTAAATAATGAATTACTAAAACGTCTTTATTGTTTATATTTATATTATCTTTACTTCTATATAAGATAGTTCTTGTATAGTACTGTTAGAAATTACTTAGTGTCTAGAATATAAAATATTTAAGGGACCTCGCTCAATATTCCAGGGCAGAAATGACCGAACAAGAAGCTGGACACAATATCAGCTTGGGTCTTATGAAACGTTTCATGTTCTGCAAAAACCATCAGACAGTCCTTGCTGCTCTAATGAATGAATATGCAGAACCCTCAAAAGTAATATAATAATATAACGAGTAATGTATCTAATTATTTTTAAAATCAAGTAATAAGTAAGGTAATATAATTACTTTTTGAAAGATTAATAAGTAACTTATTACCCTTCCTGAGTAACTTGTCCAACACTGCTGAACGCAGACTGTGTATTAGTCTGTTTATTGACCGTTTTGACACTTTCACTCTTACTCCGACCTTATTAATTATGAAAAAGCCAGTAAATCTCAATTTTGACAATATGGGCCCTTCATAGAAAAAATTATAGTTATTCATTAAAGTGTTTAGTATGATTTAAAATAGCTGACGATAAAATGTAAAATCATTCAATAAACGATATTATGATGTGACATTTCATACTTGACACGTCACATATTAAAATGTTGATTGAATTGAAATAGTTTATTTTGAACATAAAAAATAGAAATAATAGATATATGTGGATATAGAATCAAAAAATAAAATCACAGCCTATAACATTATAATAAACACATTCCATACAATAATAGTTTTAATGACACTGTTACGATCAACTTCACATTCGAGTGTCATTGTGCAGCACGCTGTCTGCGTGGTGACGTCACTTCCACGCAGTTCCTCGCGTTCCAGGGCTGCGCGCGCGCCCCCGCCCCGGAGTTGTCATCTTTCCACCGGGAGAGAGGCGAAGGGCATCGGGGAGACCGACCGAGTGACGGACCGAGTGACCGAGTGACCGAGTGGGCAGCCGCCGCCGCAGCGCGTTTCTCTGGAGGTCAGTACCCGGGTCGTGAGAGCGGCTCCGCGGGACACGACACGCGGAGAGAGACGTGGATGAGCGTGTTGAGGGAGGCGGGAGAGAGGAAGAGCCTGTTAGCATGTTAGCCGCGTGTTAGCTAACGCAGTCCGAGTGAAGGGGCGGCAGCGGGAGTCAGGTCACCGGGCGAACACCTGCGACAACTGCCGGTGCTCGGCGGAAACGACCGACTCGGTCAACCGACGGAAGAGACTCGGTGTTCCGGTAGTGAACTCAGTCAGCAGCCGTGTAGCCGCTGTTAGCCCCGCGAGCTAATGACGGTCTTTAACAGGGGAAGTGGGAAGCGTCTCGGCTAAGCTAGCAGGCTAATTACATAAGGCAGCAGTTTAGCTCCGAATCTAATCGCAACACAGTGACGGAGCTCCGTGATGACGACATCGAAACTTTTGTCACGACACATGTTTGTTCTCATGTGTTCATGAAACAGAATCATTTTAACAACTCAGGACTTGTGAGAGGACAAAATGATTGACAGTGCGCGTGGCCAGTAACAGAGCCCCAGCTGGTTATTTTTTTTCTGTCAGGTAGCCAATCAGGGAGGAGGGGGGGCGGGGTTAGGGGCAGGGAGTGAACCACTCAACAAGGTCAAAATACCGGGGAGGAGAGGAGGAGTGGGGGGGGGGGACGAGGGGGAGGGAGGGGGAGGAGGAGGGAGGAGAGGAGGAGGACAAGGGGGAGGGAGGACGGGAGGAGAGGAGGAGGGAGGGGGGAGGAGGAGGAGGACGAGGGGGAGGGAGGACGGGAGGAGGGAGGAGAAGGAGGAGGGAGGGGGGGAGGAGGAGGATGAGGGGGAGGGAGGACGGGAGGAGAGGAGGGGGGAGGAGGGAGGGGGGAGGACGAGGGGGAGGGGGAGGAGGGAGGGGGGAGGGGGAGGGGGAGGGGGAGGAGGAGGAGGCAGCAGCTGAGGCAACACACACCTGAAGTGACCCGAGTCAGAGTTCAGAGGTCAAGATTAAAAGTGTCCTGAACTTTTAACTGGCTCTCATTGGCTGCTGGGGCGGAGGAGAGCAGGTCATTTAGATGTTTCTCTCAGACCAAAGACAAACACAGTGACGTCACAGTGACGTCACTGTGACAGGTGGATCACTGTGACTGTGAGCAGGTGGATCCACTGAGTTGATTCAGGTTTTTCTCTCTGGATGAAAATATAGAGAAATAAAACTCTTCCTGTATTTGTGTTTAAAGTTTCCTTGTTCTCCTGTGTAGTGTGACGTCGTGACCTTCATCAGTGTAAAGCCGCGTCTCTTCTTTTCTTCCGTCTGGTTATATCCTGTGTGCTCTTTTCCTCTCTTTATTTTTCTCTTCATGTCTCAGGCTGGACGAACCTGATTGTCGTCGTCTTGTTGTTGTGTTTCACTTTCACACCTTCACATGTTTTTTACTTGTTTGTTCACGTCGGCGATGATGAGTTTGTTTTTGACTGTCGACGACCAGATCAGGTTGGTTTTACGTCCACAAGTGGGCGGATGTTTCCATGAGCGGCAGGCGATACCATAGCAACAGTGATGAGTCAGAAAACGGAAGCGTTGTGGGTCAGTTCTCTCTCTCCCTCTAAAACAGTGTCTCTCTCTCTCTCTCTCTCTCTCTCTCAGTGGACCGTGGACGTCTACTTCCTTCCTGTCGTGGTCGTGACATCACTGGAGTTTTATTTCCCTCCTTCGTCGCTCTGAGGTCGAGGACCGTCCCGTCCCGTCGGACTGACCGACCACCGCCGCCCTGCGTGTGTGTGTGTGACACGTTTTAAGGACTGCTTATGCACCGTTTAAGGACTTGCGCGGCGCGGTTGCGTCCGCTCACCGCCTCGCAGGCGGCTCAGACTGTCGGCCAGCAGCGCCCAATCACAGTCGCCCCCGCGGGCGGCCCAAGGACGTTTCAGCCAATCAGGTGCTACTCGGCACCGGTGGCCTCGGAGCCGTTCCTGAATGGGACAAGCTCCAACTACGTGGAGGAGATGTACCTGGCCTGGCTGGAGAACCCTCAGAGTGTCCACAAGGTGAGAGACGCACGCACGCACGAGTGAAACAGGGAAAAGTGAAACAGAAATCTCCTCCTCCAGGAGAGGAATGTGAAAACACCAGGTACAAGTGGCTGTAGTCGATGTCAGACATGTTGGAGGAGGAGACAGAAGAACAACACTAAGATCAGACTGTGTCCTTGATGTTAGTAGCAGGACTGAACACACCTGAGTACCATGCGCGCACACACACACACACACACACATACAATGTCATAGTGATGATATTAATATCAATAGCAGACTGACCAATTCGCTTGGCTGATAGGAAAACTTTTTTTCATATTTTTACGTTAAAAAATATTTATTTTTTAAAATTTGATTTCTATATGTTTGGTTTCATTTGTGTTTTCTTTTGAATTAATGTTATTTATAATACATTTTATGGTTAAACTTTAAAATGTGTCATTAAGGTTTGATAACGACATCTTAGGAATCACTGATATTGAAACATATACATGAGCTGATGCTTAATATCTGTATCTGCTGCTCTCCAACATCAATACAAACGTGTTATATGAAGAGTCAACGTGTTGATTAAAAACCACGTACAGTTAATATCTGATTAAGTCAGTGATCGTCCGTAAACGACTCATCACCGTCGCTATGGAAACGCCTGGCTGAGTTTTCCTGCCTCTTGTGGAAACGCTGCTGGTCCCGGTTGTGTTTCAGGTTGTGGACGGTGACGTAGGCGATGCCGACGTTCTCTTCTCGGTTCTCATTTGTCACCCTCAATGACCAGCGGCGACCAACAATTCCTGAGCCATATTATCAGTTTTTTGGAATATTGACTTTGGTCTTTTGGTGTGAAGAGACTGAGATTGAGTCTTTTAAATCATCTGTTCCATCTAACGTCCACCCGAGTTTTGTCTTCATAAATATTATGTTTCCGTCCTTCTGAGAAGACTTTGTCCGTGTGTGTGTGTGTGTGTGTGTGTGTGTGTGTGTGTGTGTGTGTGTGTGTGTGTGTGTGTGTGTGTGTGTGTGTGTGTGTGTGTGTGTGTGTGTGTGTGTGTGTGTGTGTGTGTGTGTGTGTGTGTGTGTGTGTGTGTGTGTGTGTGTTGGTGACTCCTCGAGTGTTTAAACAGATTAACTGTAGTCCAACTTCTTCACTTCGTTAGTTTGGATGCAGACAAAGACGTTTATAGAGTTCTAATGCCGAGTCATTACAGGGCGTTCTCGTTCGGCCAACTGGCATGTTGTCGTGTGGTTGTGCCTTCCATCAGTTTGAGTCATCCTGCAGCTGTAACTGTTAACAGTAGACGGTGGAGGAGCTTTGGTGGAAAAGGAGAAAGAAGAGAAAAGTATAGTGTGACGGTCAAGAGCAGGAGGACTGCAGCTGTCTGTCTGTCTGTCTGTCTGTCTGTCTGTCTGTCTGTCTGTCTGTCTGTCTGTCTGTCTGTCTGTCTGTCTGTCTGTCTGTCTGTCCGTCCGTCCGTCCGTCCGTCCGTCCGTCCGTCCGTCCGTCCGTCCGTCCGTCCGTCCGTCCGTCCGTCCGTGCGTGCGTGCGTGCGTGCGTGCGTGCGTGCGTGCGTGCGTGTGTGTGTTTGTGTTTTCAGGTCGCTCTGAGGTTTTATGTCCCACTCGTTATGTAACTAAGATCAGACTGTGTCCTTGATGTTAGTAGCAGGACTGAACACACCTGAGTATTGTGTGTGTGTGTGTGTGTGTGTGTGTGTGTGGAGGAAAGTGGAAGAAGGAAGAAGAACGGGCGAATATTTGCGTGAATGACAAATGTTCCAGCGACCAAACTGGGTTATGAAAACACGCCATTAAACACAGACCAAAGCACAAACATGTTTCATATGTCATACACGCTGCTCTTCTTCTGTGGTTTTTATCACATTAACTCCTCTTCCTCCTCCTCCAGTCGTGGGACGTGTTTTTCCGGAACGCGAACGCCGGCGCTCCTCCCGGCGCCGCCTACCAGTCTCCTCTGGGTCTGTCGGCGACTCCTCAGCTCTCGTCCATGGTCGGAGCTCAGCCTAACGTGGAGAAGCTGGTGCAGGACCACCTGGCCGTCCAGTCGCTCATCAGGGCCTATCAGGTACCGGCACGCAGAGCTCCTCCCCCCTCACCTCACTCAGGTGACGTGAGGCTCAGGTCTCCAGAATCTGTTCAAATCAAAATCTGGAACTCTCTGTATGGATTTGACATCCCTCGGGTCAAAGGTCACAAATGAACGTCGCCCCCCTCTGGAGTTAAAAAGGATCAAAATCGACATAAACATCTTAAAATTCACAACCAACATCATGAAACTATAAAATGTCTAATTTAGTAAAAATGATTTCTGGATCCCTGATGGATGATCAATAGATTGATCTTGTGGCACTTCTTGTCCTGGAACGTTGAGCTCAGTAGCACCACCGTCTGATCACTGAGGTCACTGCAAATGTTTTATTAATGTCTTACTGTTAATTTTTTTACAGTTTTAATTATGGTGATTTAACTTCACTGTTTCTGTTGTTTATGCTGATTCTATTTAAATGTGACATATTTATAAATCCAGTGTATTAGTTATTAATAACCTGTATGTTTTAGTGAGAAGGGTGAGAAACCCAGATTCCAGGTGTCCTTACTGGAGGTCATCACAGGTCACATGTTATATGACCATGTTATATATAAAGGGGGCGGGGCATATGACCTATACTGCAGCCAGACACCAGGGGGCGATCAGGATGATTTGTCTTCATGTTGGCCATCTTCATTTACAGTCCATGTTGGAGAAAGAGATCAGACATTCCTGGCTCCGCCCCTTTGTCCAGATCCATGTTCCATCACACAGACAGACAGACAGACACACAGACCTGCAGAAGGTGCTTCATTATTCAAAGGCAGTGTCGCCATAGCAACAGATGGAACAATAAATACATGAGGAAGTGACCTGTGAACACCTCCTGTAAGTGTGTGAATTTTGATGATGCTCCGGTGAATTCAAGCTTCCAGGATGTTGGTGAGAGAGAAGTGACCAACCAGAGTCTGAGTGTTAATGTTGCTCTTCCCTCTCCCTCTCTCCCTCCCTCTCTTCTTCCCATCCTCTCACTGCTCTTTCTTCTTCTCTGCTCTCTCCCTGCTGTTGTCCAACGCTCCCTCCTTCCCTCCTCCTTTCCTCCTTCTCTCCTCTCATTCTCTTTTTCTGTCTGGTGTTAATCTCTTCTCCACTCGGTCCTTCTTCATATTCACTCGCCTCTCCACTACCTCCCTCTTTCCTTCATTTTGTTGCATCGTGCTTCCTCCTCCTCCTCCCCCTCTTCCTCTTCCTGTCCCGGGTGGGCTCTGTGCTGTCGTCCCTCCCCTGTAGATCCGAGGACACCATGTGGCCCAGCTGGACCCCCTCGGCATCATGGACGCCGATCTGGACTCGTGCGTCCCCACTGACATTATCACCTCCTCCGACAAGCTGGGTGAGAAGCTACTCCCTCAGACAACACTGCCTCCGTCCCTCCCCTCGTCTCTCTCCCTATGGAACTCACCTGTCGTCACAGGAACGCTTTGTTTCTTGTGTTGCCTTTAAAACCAAATGAAAGGTGTAGGACAAGAGAAGCAGCAGCATGGTGTTTCTGACCCCTGCGGGTCAGCGGTCAGTGAGCTCTAACCGCTTCACTGATGAGCCGTTAGCTCGGTGCTAACCAGCTGCTTTCTGTGGCCTCGGCTGTTTGTCCTGTTCGTCTGCCTCTGTCTTGTCGATCGACTCGTCCCCTGCTCTGTCTGAAAAGAGACAGAACCAAAGTTACTGAGGCTCAAACGTGAAGAAACCAACATGAGTTCTGTGTCGTGACGACGTCAACACTGATCCTGTAGGAACTTATACACACGACCTGCAACAGTTAACCGATTAGTGATCTACCAATAAATGAATTGCCAACTAATTTGATAATCGATTAATGGATCCAAGTAAACCTTAATTCTCTGATTTCAGCTTCTTACGTGTGAATATGTTCTGGTTTCTTTGCTCCTCTGTGACAGTGAACTGAAGATCTTTGGTGTGTGGACAAAACAAAACATCATGTTGGAGTTTGAGAAACACGATCAACATTTTTCACCATTTTATGAATCAAACAATCCGATCGATTAATTGAGAATACGTTTGTAAAAAATTCGCGAATATTTCCTCACCGTCCGCTTGCTGTCGCTTCTGTGTGAGCCGGAGAAAAATCAGCATTTTTGTGCTCAGCCCTGGTTCTGTAAATCGAAAGCGGACCTCACAACACTGTTCAGTTTGAAAACCCTGAGGTTTTGGCCTCATGGTTGGTGCGTCGGTCTCACATGCGGGAGGTCACGGGTTTGCGGACCAGCCAGAGCAGTGACATCACAACAACAAAGACAGAAACTAGCTTTCTGCTAGATCGCTAACTGCTCCTTTAATCCAAAAATACAAACCACTCAGTGTTTACAGTCACAGGAGGTTAAGTGAATAACCGGGTTATGTCAGTTCTCCTCGTATACATAAGCGGGGAAGAATGTGAAGAATGACAGGAGTAACTCTGCCTCCGGTACAGGAGGTGGCGCTCTGCCAACGCACAACTGGGCGGTATAAGACTTTTCTTCCGGTTGACTTTTGTCAATATCACAACAATGTGGAAAGCGGAGGAGAACATGGACGACTTTTCAACGCTGTACATCTTGTACATTCTCTACTTCTCAGGAACGTTAGTTGCACTGGTGACATCCTCGGGTTTAAAGGTGAAGTTTGTGTTGTTGCTGTTTTTGGCGCCATTGCTTCCTGCGAGTGGGGAGGGGCAGTTATAATCTACGGAGCATGTTAAGGTGTCTGCATGCACGAAACCCCCGGTTACTGAAGACGTTATCTAGGTCTGTTAACCGCGGTGAGGTGTTTACATGGCGTTTGAGAAACCGGGGTGTTGACTTTAATCTGTTTTTTAAACTGCATGTCAACGAGTGACAGGTTTATTATTTTGGTGCAGATTCACAGCGCTGTTGAGTTTGTTCTCAGTAACTGACGACGTGAGCAGCTGCTCTGATCTAACACCACTAACTGTCTGACTCTGGTCCGTATCTAACCTCAGTCCTGCTCTTCCAGCTGCGACCACAGTGTGGCGCTGCTGGAACACGGCATGTGGACAAAGTCTTGACAGTCTTGTAGTGACACCAGTGGACATCTTTGTCGTGCCCCTGCAGCGGATGTGAACCTGTGCACATTGTGGTTCCCTGACTATGGAGCATGGTGTTGTCAGCATCCGTCTCTCTCCACCACCTCAGTCCTGACCTCTCAAACAAGCACTCTTCACTAAACGTGAGAACGAGCTAGAAGATGGTGGAGACGTGGAGGTTGCAGGCGTTTGCCTTCTGTCGTAGCTGCGGAATGGTTGTGTGTCGCCGGCGTAAACCGACGACTCTGAATAAAGATGGACGACGCGTCTCCACTTCCTTCCCCCTTGTCCCAAAAAAATGAGGCCAAAATATCTTGGATACAGCCGCCGCCATTTTGTGCCTGGTGATGTCATTTGGATTCAGAGTCGACCAATCGTGACTAGAGCCCGACCGATATGAAATCGGCCCGCAAATATCCTCATCGGTCGGGCTCTTATTGTGTGCGGGGTTTATGGCCTGTACCGCAGCAGCCACCAGGGGGCGATCCAGGTGATTTGGCTTCACTTTTTAAAGGAGCTGTCGCGTGTTGTCTGTCTTGTGGGGCAGAAGTGGTCTTGGGGGGAGTCGGGGTCGAAACGAGTCATAGGTCGCTAACCCGTGTCCGGGTGTGTCTCCCCCTCTGCTGCCCCCTGCTGGCGAAACCCATCCAGACGTGGCTCTTTTCAAGGAGAGGCTGAGAATCCTAACGGTAGGAGGTACGAGGATCCACCATGCTGCTGCTGTGGAGACGGTAGCTGAGCTGTAGACGTGTTGTCTGTGCAGTAGCGTGTGAAGGAGCTCGTGTTCACGACGAGACGACACTGAAGGTGTTTCCTGTGGTTCAGTGTCTTCACCTTTAATATTTGATCCGTGTGAGACGCAGGCAATGAACCACTGTGAAATGTCCCTTTAAGACCAGAGCACACAGGAGGCATCTTCTTCTTCTTTACTGATGAAGTGCTGCCTCTGACCTCTGAAGCCACCTGTCTGTTCTGGTCGGTGTCGTCGCCCCGTGTTTGCCCCCCAGCTGCTGGTAGCGCCCCCCTGTGTCAGGAACCAGTAGAGCAGTTAGTGTGGCGTCTCTGTCAGAGAATCGCCGTTATGATCCACTCGTCACCTTTATTCTGTTATTGAAGTAAATTAATTTAGTGTCCTTGTGACAAGACGCTTGACGGTTCCTCATGTCTGCTTTGAAGCTCTAGTGTGTAATATTTAGAAGAACTCATTCACAGAAATTTAATATATTGTCCAAACTGCGTCATATATGTATATAATGTTTTTTCTCAACTTTGAATGAGATAAAGCCCCAGTTTGTAAATTAACCGGATATTTAATCAGTGGTGCGCCACCATAAAGTTTCCCCTGCCAGTTGCTCAGTTGGTGTGCGGTTTGCAACTTTACCACCAGATGGCGCCAGAAAATTACACACTGGGGCTTTAATCTCTGGTATATAGTTTGTCATAAGTTTTTGAAAACAACATCTTATTATAATTATTGACAATTTTTAAAATTTGTTTCATCTTGTTTATCGCTATCGGAGATTTTATATCTTATATTAATATATTTTCAGCTTTTTTAGATTTGAGTCTTAATATCATCAAATATCATCACACAGAGACTGATTATGTCTGACGGGTTTAAATCAGCTGATTTTGATTAATAAAAAGTCGTTAATAATAATAATAAACACTTTACACATCCACAACACAGTGTGATCGGTATGTGTGATCGTGACGAGGCCACGTCCTGTCATCGTGCGTTAGATCCCGTGTCTTACGTGAAGCTGCTTGTTAAAAACAAAGATGGACGACGCATCTTCACTTCCTCAGAGGTGAAGCTCAAATATCTCACATGTTTGAGCGTGTGAGCCGTGGCCCCTCCCCCACACGCTCTCGACCAATCAAGAGTCAGTCTCGGCTGTCAATCATGACGTCTCAGCACTTGGAACAAACATCCGTGTGTTAAGAACGACCTCACATGACATGTATGGATTTTATGACCTGTACTGCAGCCAGACACCAGGGGCGATCAGGATGATTTGGCTTCATGTTGTCCATCTTTGTTTACAGTCTGTATAGTTGCTCCTGTTTTATTATTTGTCCTGTATGAGCTGCTGAGCAGTGAACGTTCGCTGTCTGACTTCCTGTCTGCTTGCTTTAGGGAAACTTCTGCTTTCTGATTGGCGTGTGGTCGGTTTGGAGTTGGCTTATCAGAGGAGCTTTCTGATTGGCTGAGTGTCAGTTTGCCCAGCTCAGCCCTGTAGATTTGCTGAGTCGTCGTCGTTGATTTTAAGGGAAGCTAATTGGTGAAAATCTTTCCCCCCCAAACATCATCGCACATCACAACCTTCTTCTACAGCCTCGAGGTCCATCTGAAGACCATCTGTCCTCTGTCCCATAACCAGTGTGTCCACAACCCCTCATCAGCTTCATGACCACATCGCTGCTCTCCGCGTTTTCATTGTAAAACTAAATCGTTTCAGCTCCGTCCACACTAACACACCTGAGAACATACGTCAGGTGACCGTTCACACATAAATTGGTCATATGGTGTAAACAGGAAGTAGATTGTCTCCTCTGCAGCTGGTTGCTTAGTAACGAGGAACAGCGATAGTGAAAAGTCGGAGCAGGGACGACGACAATGACGAGGTGGAACTGTTACTAACAGGAAGTGTTAGCGACTCTGCCTGATGAGAACCAATGAGAGAATGTGGGCGTCGTCTGCGTCATCGCTTACAAACTGAAACACGACCCAGAGTTTTCACACTAACACGTGCACCAGCAGTGTTTTCACAAGAGGCTAGAAAACTCCACCAGGCGTAACCCTAGCAACGTCCTTCCTTCAAACTGTCCTCACCTCATTCCCTCTCTTTGTTCCTTCCCAAACCCCCTCCTGTGGTGCATCATGGGACATGTAGGCTTCTACGGTCTAGACGAGTCCGACCTGGACAAGGTGTTTCGTCTGCCCACCACCACCTTCATCGGCGGCTCGGAGAGCGCCCTCCCTCTGAAGGAGATCATCCGCCGCCTGGAGGTGAACATGATGAGTCCATCACAATACACACACACCCACACGAAAACTTTACAGAATGTATGATTAGATTCAGATTAAATCATGATTAACTTTATTTATACAGCACGATTCAATGGGTGTGTGTGTGTGTGTGTGTGTGTGTGTGTGTGTGTGTGTGTGTGTGTGTGTGTGTGTGTGTGTGTGTGTGTGTGTGTGTGTGTGTGTGTGTGTGTGTGTGTGTGTGTGTGTGTGTGTGTGTGTGTGTGTGTGTGTGTGTGTGTGTGTGTGTGTGTGTAGATGTCGTACTGTCAGCACATTGGGGTTGAGTTCATGTTCATCAACGACCTGGATCAGTGTCAGTGGATCAGACAGAAGTTTGAGACTCCAGGTGTGATGCAGTTCACTCTTGAGGAGAAGAGGACGCTGCTCGCCCGCATGGTCCGCTCCACCAGGTAGACAACACCACTACAAAACATCACACTTCACACACCGCGGGCTGCTACAGACTGTGTGTATGTGTGTGTTCAGGTTCGAGGAGTTCCTCCAGAAGAAGTGGTCTGCAGAGAAGCGTTTTGGTCTGGAGGGATGTGAGTCTCTGATCCCTGCTCTGAAGACCATCATCGACAAATCCTCTGAGAACGGAGTGGAGAACGTCATCATGGGCATGCCTCACAGGTGACGCACATGCACGCACACACACACAAACACACACACCAACTCCCTTCGTCCCTCGCTGATGACATCACGTCTCTGTGTCTCAGGGGTCGTCTGAATGTTTTGGCCAACGTGATCCGTAAAGAGCTGGAACAGATTTTCTGTCAGTTTGACTCCAAACTGGAAGCAGCTGATGAGGTAATTCTGTTGTTGTTGTTGATGATGACGATGTCATCGTCAGCGGGCCCTCTGGTTGGACGCTGTCCTCTTCACCTGGTGTCTTCCTCCTCAAGGGCTCTGGAGATGTGAAGTACCACCTCGGCATGTACCACCGCCGCATCAACCGTGTGACGGACAGGAACATTACCCTGTCCCTGGTGGCCAACCCCTCCCACCTGGAGGCTGTGGACCCCGTGGTCCAGGGGAAGACCAAAGCTGACCAGTTCTACTGCGGAGACACCGACGGGAATCGGGTGAGGACCAGCTGTCCGTCAAACCATGCACTTTAAATAAAGATATCTGGATATCTGTCATAAGCCCCGCCCCCTCCTTGTGACATGGATCAAACTAGGTCACGACTGAATCTCATCGTCTTTATATGCAGTCGCTGATCATCTTTATATTTGTGTGTGCGTGCGTGCACAGGTGATGTCCGTCCTGATCCACGGTGACGCAGCGTTTGCAGGTCAGGGGATCGTGTACGAGACGTTCCACCTGTCCGACCTGCCGTACTACACCACGCACGGCACCGTGCACGTCGTTGCCAACAACCAGGTACGAGGGCACGCTGTGAAACGCTCAGGTGAACGTCTGAGCGGGCGAGGCCTCAAGTGTTCTGTCGTCACGCCTGCAGATCGGGTTCACCACGGATCCCCGCATGTCTCGCTCGTCTCCATACGCCACCGATGTGGCCCGAGTCGTCAACGCTCCCATCTTCCATGTCAACGCAGACGACCCCGAGGCCGTCATCTACGTCTGCAAGGTCGCCGCCGAGTGGAGAGCCACGTTCCATAAGGACGTGGTGGTCGACCTGGTCGGTGCTTCACTTCCTCCTTACCTTGTGTGAGTAAAAGCTGGTTAACCGTGAGACGCCGGAGTGACGCCCGTCTGTGTGCACAGGTGTGTTACCGCCGAATGGGCCACAACGAGATGGACGAGCCGATGTTCACGCAGCCGCTGATGTACAAACAGATCAAGAAGCAGAAACCGGTTCTGCAGAAATACGCCGAGAAGCTGATCTCGGAGGGGGCGGTGAGCCGCCAGGAGTACGAGGTAAACACGCCGCTTCCTGTCCGCTGGTTGTTGTCGTGGAAACATTGATGCAGTCGAATCAGGAAGGTTCAAAGACCGAGGACGTTTATTACAGGAGCTCAATATGTTGAGGGAGATTTCTGATTCATACAAGTACATTTAGGACAAAGGACCCAATTTTTTAACCACAGTCAACATTCTGAGAGTCGGGACAAACTTTTCCCACGACAGTTATAAGACTTATTAATGCACGTCAGCTGTTGGATGTAGTTACAAGTCTGTGTCTGTGTCTGTAGGAGGAAATCGCCAAGTACGATAAGATTTGCGAGGAGGCGTACGCTCGCTCGAAAGACGAGAAGATCCTCCACATCAAGCACTGGCTGGACTCGCCGTGGCCCGGTGTGTGTGTGGACTCGATGCCTCATGGGGAAAAACAAATCAGATGCCGTTTACGACCATATGTATTCTTTATGAAAACTGTTTGATGTCAGGGTCTCGGTTTGCTTGCTGACGTGTCGCTCTGTCATCAGGTTTCTTCACTCTGGACGGACAACCCAAGTCCCTGAGCTGCCCCTCGACTGGTCTGACTGAGGACGAGCTGACCCACATCGGACAGGTGGCGTCGTCCGTCCCGGTCGAGGACTTCACCATCCACGGAGGTGGGGCGCACACTTTCTCGAGGCTCCGTCATTTCAATTAAAAAAAACACTGACGACAAACGCACACTCACGCTTTGTGGATTTTTTTCAGGTCTGAGTCGTATCCTGAAGAGTCGAGCGGAGATGGTCCGGAACCGGAAGGTGGATTGGGCACTTGGGGAGTACATGGCCTTCGGGTCACTGCTGAAGGAGGGGATTCACGTCCGGCTGTCGGGACAGGACGTGGAGAGAGGGACGTTCAGGTAAATGGGGTCGAAGTCACTGATGGGAAGCGCAAGAACCCGGTAGTCCAGGTGAGACTGACGCGTGTTTGTCTGGTTTCAGTCACCGTCATCACGTCCTCCACGACCAGAACGTGGACAAGAGGACCTGTATTCCCATGAACCACCTCTCTCCAGACCAGGCGCCGTACACCGTCTGCAACAGCTCGCTGTCCGAGTACGGAGTCCTGGGTCAGTGCCGCGGCACATCGCCCTCGTCCCGACGCCTGACGTGACGCTGAGTGTGTGTTGATTCTGGTTCTGTGTGGTGTTCAGGGTTCGAGTTGGGTTTTGCGATGGCGAGTCCGAACGCTCTGATCCTGTGGGAGGCCCAGTTCGGAGACTTCCACAACACGGCCCAGTGCATCATCGACCAATTCATCTGCCCGGGTCAGGCCAAGTGGGTCCGACAGAACGGCATCGTGCTGCTGCTGCCACACGGCATGGAGGGCATGGTACAGCGTCATCGTCGTCACCATCATCATCATCATCATTTATCATAACACACTCTCCTACTGTACTGAAGAGTGTGTGTGTGTGTGTGTTTTGTTTGGTTTGTTTCAAGGGTCCAGAACATTCTTCAGCCCGTCCAGAGAGATTTCTCCAGATGTGCAACGACGACCCAGACGTCATGCCAGTGAGACACACACACACGAAGACACGCGCACATACACATTCACACAGAGACGCGCACACCACACAATGATCAGATCCATCATGTGATCACAAGAGGAAGTAAGGACCTGGTGGTTCTTCATCATTATCTCCCTCCCCTCAGAACCTGACGGACGACTTCCCGGTCCGTCAGCTCTACGACTGTAACTGGATCGTGGTGAACTGTGCATCTCCTGGAAACTACTTCCACGTCCTGCGACGACAGATCCTGCTGCCGTTCAGGAAGCCGGTGAGACACGTCGTGACATCACAGTGACGTCACACAAGCAGGGAGGCGGAGTCTGACTCTCTTCACTCACGCTGTTTTATTGACTTCCTGTTTGTCTCTCAGCTGATTGTCTTCACTCCCAAGTCTCTGCTGCGTCACCCGGAGGCCAGAGCCAGCTTCGACGAGATGCTGCCCGGTAACGACATCCTCATCATCATCATCATCATTACCATCATTATTGTTATTAACTTTTTAGACTTGATGTTCTCAATGTGATCATCTCTTCTTCCTCCTCCTCCTCCTCCTCTCCCTCCTTCTCCTCCTCTCCCTCCTCCTCCTCCTCCTCCTCTCCCTCCTTCTCCTCCTCTCCCTCCTCCTCCTCCTCTTCCTCTCCTCCTCTCCCTCCTCCTCCTCCTCCTCTCCTTCCTCCTCCTCTCCGTCCTTCTCCTCCTCCTCCTCCTCTCCCTCCACCTCCTCTTCCTCTCCCTCCTCCTCAGGGACTCACTTCCAGAGGTTGATCCCAGAAGCTGGTCTTGCGTCTCAGCGTCCTGACGAGGTGAAGAGGTTGATCTTCTGTACGGGGAAGGTTTACTACGAACTGACCAAAGAGAGGAAGGGCAGAGGACTGGAGGGAGACGTGGCCATCGCTCGTATAGAGCAGGTACACACACACACTCACAGACACACACTCACTGGGAGTGATCGATCACAGTCATATACAGATGAGAGCGATCAATCGATCTATCAGACTTTATTTCACACTGACAATGTTACAAGTGTTTGACAGAATATTTCTCTCTGTAACCATGGCGATCCTCTTGTCTCCTCCCAGTTGTCTCCGTTCCCGTTCGACCAGGTGAAGTCGGAGTCGGATCGTTTCCCTAACGCCGACCTGGTCTGGTGTCAGGAGGAGCACAAGAACCAGGGTTACTATGACTACGTGAAGCCTCGCATCAGGACCACCATCCAGAGAGCCAAGCCCGTCTGGTAACGAGCTGCACCGACACTTCACAGGGTCACTGTAGCCCAGAGGTACGGTCGGGTCGACTGATTCTCTCTCTCTCTCTCTCTCTCTCTCTCTCTCTCTCTCTCTCTCTCTCTCTCTCTCTCTCTCTCTCTCTCTCTCTCTCTCTCTCTCTCTCTCTCTCTCTCTCTCTCTCTCTCTCTCTCTCTCTCTCTCTCTCTCTCTCTCTCTCTCTCTCTCTCTCTCTCTCTCTCTCTCTCTCTCTCTCTCTCTCTCTCTCTCTCTCTCTCTCTCTCTCTCTCTCTCTCTCTCTCTCTCTCTCTCTCTCTCTCTCTCTCTCTCTCTCTCTCTCTCTCTCTCTCTCTCTCTCTCTCTCTCTCTCTCTCTCTCTCTCTCTGTCTGTCTGTCTGTCTGTGTGTCACAGGTACGCTGGTCGAGGCCCGGCGGCGGCTCCGGCCACAGGAAACAAGAACGCTCACCTGATGGAGCTGCGGCGCTTCCTGGACATGGCCTTCAACCTGGACGCGTTCAAAGATCAGCAGTAGACCTGCAACCCCTGACCCGACCATCCTGGATTCAGTTTTTCACACACACACACTCTGTTCTCTGTACTGCTGAGGAAATACTAACTGTGTGTACTAATACAAATACTGCAAACATCATGTAGTGGAAGTAAACAGAACATAAGTACTTTGTAGTACAAACAGTTTGACACCTTGTATTACTTCACTTTACTGTGTACTTTGTACTTCCTGCTACTGCATTAGTACACTGTCCTCACTGTGTGTACTCACAGTGTTTACCCAGACAAACAATCAGATTGAAACTTTATTTTTGATGAGATATTTTCCCGCTTGGTTCAGTGAAGTGATCATATGACCTTTGACCTGCAGCCTCACAATGACCTGGTCAACAAACATCACATGACACACGCTCAGCTGTTCATATACACTCTGCAGTTTGTTTTCTAGGTAATATTAATGAGACACACAGTACTGTTTACTACAGCGTGTACAAGTACTGCCGCAGCCTCGGGCTTGGCTCCACCACAGCAGCAACTTTCTGAGCAACTAGTTGCCTCAACCTGAGTTTTCTTTGAGTTTAGTTAATTTATTCATATCAGACTTTTTTCTGAAGCTTCACTTTGAAAAACATGTTTTATTTTTATCATTATTAATAATAATTATAATAAATAACAAAGTTGTCAGACGTTGAACCAGCGATTCTCAAACTTGAGCCGAAAGAACTCTGGAGGAACGAAATGAAAGAATTATGCTAAATTTGCCAAGATTAAAAAATATATTTTTCAAAATAAGAGAAATAACCAATCTGGTTCTGATTGTCCACTCTGGTTCTGACAACAAGGAGTGATGTTGGAAAGAGCTGCATCTGGTGGAGTGGAACCTGAAGCCTAAACCCTCATGACCTTTGACCTTTCAACACACACACACACACACACTCTCTCTCTCCTCCAACAGCAGGTCAGCTGTTACTACAGAGGCTTCAGAAAACAGACAGAGTGATAACTCCTGTTCACTTTTTATGATCTTCATCATCATCATCGCTCCTTCCTCTCATCAAACACAAAAAAAATCATCTTCACCTGAAACGTTGCAGGAAACGATTGTCTTTGAACGTGTCATTAGCATATTCAGCTGCAGGTGGAGGTGAGGTCGCTCGTTAAGGAAAGTCTGTAATTAGTCACCACGGCAACGCTTAACTGGCACACTGAGCTTTTATTTTGAAGGGACGTCCGGGATCATGATTATTCTCTCTCTCGTCTTTGCCAAACTGCATCAGAGCGTCGCCGCTTCTCATTGGTCGTTTTTTTTTTCTTTCTGTCGCCAGAAAATAAAATAAAAAAATGAAATAAAATAAATCTTCTGGTTTGACGCAGTGAACGATAAAACGACGGCGGCGGCGGCAGCACAAGAAGAAGAACCCGACTGCAGGTGGAGTTTCTGTGCTTCTGTCAAAGAAAATGATTTATTTATTTTCATAAAGGGGATTTTTTTTTCTAATTCTCTTCATTATTTTTGCTTCATTCAATAAAGAATTCTACTGAAGAGCTCGCGTCTGATTCTGTTTCTCACTTTGATACATTTACATTTCTACAGGATCTGAACCTTTCACGATAAAACTCCATCTGATTCTTATTCATGAAAAATACTCTGATGCAGAACCTAAAACATGATCCAAAGGATGAAGAACGTAACATTTTTATTAGATTATTATTGGTCTTATACGGAGGATCAATAACACATTTTATGTTTTAATTTAAATTTTAAGATAATGTGTTTAATATCCACTTTTCTTCATATAAGGACTTAATTTAGCTCATTATCTCAAGTTAATGCATTAAAAATGGAACTAATGAGTATTATTAAAGTCCACTGGTTTCAGCTTCCATAGTTTTAAGTTTATATAATGATTAAAAAATCTTCACTTTTCAGGTGATACCAAGTGTCAAGACATCTCATTGGTCTGAGGCCTCCAGCTCGGCGCCATCTTGTTTTTGTTTTGTTTTTTAAACCAGATGTGACCATATTTGGAGGGAGCAGGGGGGCGTGGCCTGACAGAGCTCCGAGGACACTGCTGCACGTCCACCGACACCTGATGGTACCGGCTGTCAATCACACCGTGCCGTTGTGTGCCGTGTTCAGTTGCCATGGTAACAGAGGCTGCACGTCACAGCAGCATCTTCAGACGAGCGGACGGTGTGTGTGTGGGGGGGTGTGGCTTCCAGTCTGAGTGGGAAAACCAATATGGTGATGTCACAGAGATGTCATCACATCTAACATCACGTCAGGAAGAAGCTACTATCCAGGTGCATTATGGGAAGAGCCGGATCCAGTGGAGTCAAGCTGCTGACATAATGCAGGGGCCCGGGGCCACCTCCTGTGACCTCTGACCCCCGGGGGCCACGACCTTGGTGATGGTGAACCTGAGCAGCAGCTGGAGGACGACGACTTCTCACGTGTGAAACAAAAGATTTATTATGAAAAATGTAAAAGTTGATAAAACATTTAAATATGATTAAATCAACTAAATGTTTCTGATGTAATAAAGAAAAAAGGAACATATTAATGATTCAACGATAAACTAAACTACCTATCTGTCTGTCCCTCTGCCTGTCTGTCTCTCTATCTGTCTGTCTGTCTCTCTCTCTGCCTGCCTGTCTGTCTCTCTCTCTCTCTGTCTGTCTGCCTGTCTCTCTCTCTCTCTCTGTCTGCCTGCCTGTCTGTCTGTCTCTCTGCCTGCCTGTCTGTCTGCCTCTCTATCTGTTTGTCTGCGTGTCTGTCTGTCTGTCTGTCTGTCTCTCTGCCTGTCTGCCTGTCTGTCTGCCTGCCTGTCTGTCTCTCTCTCTGCCTGTCTGTCTGTCTCTCTGCCTGTCTGTCTGTCTCTCTGCATGTCTGTCTGTCTGTCTGTCTGTCTATCTGCCTGTCTGCTGGCCTGCCTGCCTGCCTGTCTGTCTGCCTCTCTCTCTGTTTCTGTGTCTCTCTGCCTGTCTGTCTGCCTGCCTGTCTGTCTCTCTCTCCCTCTCTGACTGTCTGTCTGTCTCTCTCTATCTGTTTGTCTGTCTGTCTGTCTCTCTCTGTTTCTGTGTCTCTCTGCCTGTCTGTCTGCCTGCCTGTCTGTCTCTCTCTCTCTCTCTCTCTCTCTGACTGTCTGTCTCTCTCTCTCTCTGTCTGCCTGCCTGTCTGTCTCTCTCTCTCTCTCTGACTGTCTGTCTGTCTCTCTCTGCCTGTCTGTCTGCCTGCCTGTCTGTCT
Organism: Scophthalmus maximus; assembly: GCF_022379125.1. NCBI lineage: Eukaryota > Metazoa > Chordata > Actinopteri > Pleuronectiformes > Scophthalmidae > Scophthalmus > Scophthalmus maximus. The sequence goes on along the minus strand of NC_061533.1, from coordinate 1,214,871 downwards.
CTCTCTCTCTCTCTCTCTCTGACTCTCTGTCTGTCTCTCTCTCTCTCTGCCTGTCTGTCTGTCTCTCTCTCTCTGTCTCTCTCTCTCTCTCTCTCTGTCTCTCTCTCTCTCTCTCTGTCTGTCTGTCTCTCTCTCTCTCTCTCTGTCTCTCACTCTCTCTGCCTGCCTGTCTCTCTGTCTGTCTGTCTCTCTCTCTCTCTCTCTCTCTCTCTGTCTCTGTCTCTCTCTGTCTCTCTCTCTCTCTCTCTCTCTGACTCTCTGTCTGTCTCTCTCTCTCTCTGCCTGTCTGTCTGTCTCTCTCTCTCTGTCTCTCTCTCTCTCTCTCTCTGTCTCTCTCTCTCTCTCTCTGTCTGTCTGTCTCTCTCTCTCTCTCTCTGTCTCTCACTCTCTCTGCCTGCCTGTCTCTCTGTCTGTCTGTCTCTCTCTCTCTCTCTCTCTCTCTCTGTCTCTCTGTCTGTCTGTCTCTCTCTCTCTCTCTCTCTCTCTCTGTCTCTGTCTCTCTCTGTCTCTCTCTCTGCCTGTCTGTCTGTCTCTCTCTCTCTGTCTGTCTCTCTCTCTCTCTCTGCCTGTCTGTCTGCCTGCCTGTCTGTCTCTCTCTCTCTCTCTCTCTCTGACTCTCTGTCTGTCTCTCTCTCTCTCTGCCTGTCTGTCTGTCTCTCTCTCTCTGTCTCTCTCTCTCTCTCTCTCTGTCTCTCTCTCTCTCTCTCTGTCTGTCTGTCTCTCTCTCTCTCTCTCTGTCTCTCACTCTCTCTGCCTGCCTGTCTCTCTGTCTGTCTGTCTCTCTCTCTCTCTCTCTCTCTGTCTCTGTCTCTCTCTGTCTCTCTCTCTGCCTGTCTGTCTGTCTCTCTCTCTCTGTCTGTCTCTCTGCCTGTCTGTCTGTCTCTCTCTCTCTGTCTGTCTCTCTCTCTCTCTCTGCCTGTCTGTCTCCTCCTCCCCCCCCCCTCCCTCCCGCTGCAGTCCGACCTGCTGCTTCTCTCACCGGCAGCAGCGATGCAGAGGAGACACGGTTCTTCTCCGGCGCTCAGCTCCACATTAACCGGACCATAAGTGACTAAAGTCGGATCTGATCTCTTTGTGCGGAGCTGCGGGGGATGGTGTCGCCTCCTGGAGCCGGATGAGCAGCCGCAGAGGAGGGAGGGAGGACTAGCTGGAGGAGCAGCCGGGGCTGCTGGGTGAAACTCGGCTTCCGTGGAGGATTTCACCGGGACATTCTTGTTAATATTCTCGACCCCGTCTTTGAGCAGACTCCCCCCACTGGTGGCGATTGACTTCGGGATTGGCGCTTGGTCCTCGATGCCCCGGAGGCCCGGAGGAGCCCAGACTGCGGAGCCCCGGAGCAGGGCTCGGACACCGGGCAAGTAGCGGAGGTAGGTCGGCTCCTCGGAGGAGAGCAGCACTCCCTCTGCTGCGGGGTCTGGCTGCTACATTCTCGGATGTATGTTGTAATCTGCGGGGACGTGTCGGTGACCGAGCCCCGGGGCAGCGGCTCGGTGCGGAGCCACATGTTCACCGACACTATGCGACTGTTTTGTGCCGGAGGAGGAAGCTAGCTGAAGGCTAACTGTTAGCCTCGGAGCATTCCATTGTCACAGCCCGCTGGGCTAGCTCGGCTAACGGCTAGCTCGGCTAACGGCTAGCTCAGCTAAAGGCTAGCTCAGCTAAAGGCTAGCCGGGGTTAACAGCTTTGGAACGGGGCGATTTTTGTCCCTAATCCGTGTATTTTTATCACATCAACCGGCGTCGATCACATCGCCTCGAGGCCGTTCGAATAACCGTGTTCGGTGCAGGATCTCTGGCGGCTCCGACGCGGCGGGCTGCGGTGGTCGTCTCGTTAGCATGCTAACGCTAACGGCGGTGCCACCCCGAGCAGCCTCATTCCTCCGGCCGCGGAGCAGGGACCTGCCTATTAGCGTGTTAGCATTAGCATTAGCTTTTCTACAACACAAGGAATCTCAAAATGTCTCCGGACACTTTCATTTTGTCGGAGGGTTTTTTCACCTGGAGAACCGGGACAACAGAGACCCCCGTTCGTCCCGGTGTATTATTTTTTATATTATACACATTATTATTAGTAGTAGTAGTAGTAGTATTAATAACTATAATGTGTTTGAGGTGCGCGTGCGTTTGTTCCGGGAGGGAACAGTTGATCCTGTATGAATCAGCTGTTTATCACAGTTTGGATCTAAACTGACAGGAAGTGAAAACAACAATAATAATAATAATAATAATAATAATAACTCATCCATAACCATGATCGATCGTTGCTTTAACAGCTGCAGTGGAAGTTTGATAAAATAAAACTTCAGTCACAATAACAAACAAATCTATTTTATTTTAAAATGTTTCTTTACCGAAGTAAAGTGACGTGAAGATTTATTATTTTCTTCATTCGGGTTCTGGTTTGTTATTCATCATAACGTTTATGGTTAAACTGTCAAATATTAAGCCCCAGGTACATTTCTGTGTCACAAGGTTTTGATTATGTCACCGTAGACAATTATTTAGAATATATTTATGTATGGTAGATATATCTCTAGTAACGGCTCCGGATCCGGAAGTGAGTTTCTCATTCGTTCATTTTCTCAATTGACGTTTCATCAAATCTTCATATGAAGAGTTTAAACCTGAACCAAGGCGATAAACTACGAGATGAATCTTCACCATCAAACGCTTTATTGATTCTGAGCAAAACAATTAGGAAACTGAAGAAAAGTCAAAGGTTCAAGACGAAGGAACGACTCGTCCCATAATCCAACGACTTTCAACGACAGTTTATCTTCTTCCTGACTTTAACCTTCATCATCATCATCATCATCACTGTAGCGTTTATATAGTTGATCAGAGTCTTGTGTTCTGTGAGCGTATAAAGTGAATAACCACCGCACAGTTCATTGGCAGCAGCAGGAACTCACGATGCGTTCACTTACATCTCGGACCTTCGAAGTCGTTCGGAGGCGTTCGAGTGTCGACCTCCAACTCGCAGGTCTGTGATGTCGAGTTCTGAGGTTTAATGGAAAGCCCATTTAATCAATCGCCTTAATGAAGTTGGAGGGTGTAGTGTTTCCACCAATCAGAGGCGTGGATGTCACACTGAAGGATTGTGGGTAGTGTTGTATTTCTCAGTGACATCGTGAATAAAATGTTTGTCTTAAAACCAGGTTGATTTCATACGGACTTGTGTCGTCTACAGGTTCATGTTCCATTGTGTCACGACCTCGCAGCTCGTGGGGAGTCGACCTGGACAGTTACCACATCATGGATCATAATCAAAATGTCAATGGAGAATATGAACATGTGACTTTCACTTCCTGAACAGCACTGTTCCGCTCTGCAGAGGAGAAATCTGCGGACGATCTTTGTCATTGTTGTTCAAACTCATGTATCAGTTACAGTCACTGTCATACTGTAGTGATGTCATGATTATTTTTCAAATTACCCTGTAACGTTTCATATTTACGCGAACACGTGAACATTTTTGATGAGAATCTTTGAAACTGGATAATTACAGTCGTGAATGAGACGTGTAGTAAACGTCTTTTATGATTAGACAGAAATTCCAGCTCGGTCATATGGATTTTTTGGGGGGGATTGTATATTAGATATTAGGGATTATAAATGTTCCGATGCAGATAAATCAGGCAGATTAAATACTCCTAAAATGTTGTTATATAAAACTGGAATCAAGAAAGTTTTTGATATTGTGGATATTGTGACAGACTCATCAGCTGATCTTGTTGAAGTCTGATTCATAAACACGATGACACGGTGAATCAGACTGTGACAGCTGCTCGGATATTAATCTTCACTGCAGGAATGTGAATGAAACATTTCACAGTGTTGTCCCTCAATGTGGCGACGTCACCAGGTGACTCACCTGAGCAGAACAGGAAGTGTTCAGGTGAGTCACATGACTCGTGTCTCAGCCACTTTTAACCGGAGTCTTAACTAACATACTGTAACCAAGGTAACGACTGAGTCACTAACCAGCTCAGTGTCCGACTGCAGCTGCTTCTAACGGTATAAAAGATGAGATATTTGAAGACAAAGTGTCAACCAGGGTCTGTCTGTCTGACTGTCTGTCTCTAACCCTCTGTCTCTCTGCAGGAGTCTGTCTGTCTCTCTGTCTGACTGGACTCTGCTGAGCCTCGTCCACCATGAACCCTCTGAACCAGATGAAGGCTGGACTGGGCAACAACCCACACAGGTACACAACACACACACACACACACACACAGACGTGTCATGTCTGACTGTATTCTGTGTGGACAAGTGAAAATACTACAGTATCCATTCATTTACTGAATATTTACATATTTACAACATTAATCTGTGGCTTGTCATCACTGTGCGTCGCTCTGTGTTTCCGCAGCGACGGCTCGTATCCCTACGACCCCTCCAGCTGGCAGCAGCAGTCCAATCAGCCGACTGGATCCCTCTCCGTGGTAACCACCGTCTGGGGAGTGACCAACCCTTCGGCCAGCCAGGTATGACATCACCCCAAGGAGAACTCTCATTGGTTGTTTGGACAGATGAGGTATAGACACTGTGTTTCTGTGTCTGTCTGTCAGGGGCTGGGCGGAGGAGTGATGGGGCCCGGGGCCAACCAAGGAGGGGGGCCCATGATGCAGGGCCCTGGGGGTCCAGGCATGGCCGGAGGGCCCGGTGGCTACATGGGCCAGCAGGGCTACGGAGAGCCCAACAAGGGCTACATGAACCAGGGCATGTACGGCCGCACGAGCGGGGGCTACGCCGGAGGACCGGGAGGCTACACGAGCAGGTGAGTTGGCATATACATATACATATACATTTACTTGTATATATATTACATATATAATTCTACTTAATATTCTTCAGAATTTACTGCAACAGAAATAAATAAATCCGACAATAAGACAATAATTGTATTTTTTGTCCTCCTGTCCAGTTACCCGTCCAACCCCGGTGCCTCCAGAGGCTCTGCTGACTTCACTCAAGCCGCCGCCGCGGCCGTAGCCGCTGCCGCTGCCACAGCGACCGCCACTGCCACGGCAACCGTCGCCGCCATCCAGGAGAAACAAAACCAAGAGATGAACTACGGACAGGTAGTGGACCCGCAGCTCCCTCTGCTGGAGGCGCTACGCCACCGCAGGGTCACGGTAATGAGAGTGTGTTTGTGTGTTTTCAGATGGGAGGTCAGGCCTATAACAGCCAGTTCATGGCCCACTCGGGCCCCCGTGGCCCCCCTGGAGGCATGGGCCCTGGAGGCATGGGCCCTGGTCCAGGGCCTACCAGGGGGCCCCCCTCAATGGGCCCCATGTACGGACCTGGTGGGGGCCCACAGAGGGTCCCCCAGCACCCAAACTATGGTCCTGGACCCCAGCAGGGCCACCTGAGGCCCCCGCAGGGTCTGAAGCGGCCCTACAGCTCCGAGGTGAACACACAAACAGGATTTAATCTGATTCAATGTGGATTTGATCTGATCACATTTGATCTGAGCTCTGGTTGAAATACATTTTCAGTTCACACTCAGTGTCCTCGTGTCTCAGTCGTTCCCAGGAATGTCGCAGCAGTACGGTGTTCCCGTCGGCTCCGGTGTGAACGTGATGTCGGGTCCTGGCGGCGGCGGGATGGCGGGTTCAGGGGGAGGCGGTCACCCCGGGCCTGGTCCGTACTCCGGACCCAACATGCAGTACCACCCAGGTAGGACACAGTAGGAACGTCATAACAGATATTATTTATTAAAATCTATGAGAAGGAGGAAGAACAGACGTGGTCACTGTTCATCCAGGGATGTAGAATAAAACCTTTTGCTTCAATGTTGGGTGTTTCCCTCCAGGTCCCGGTGGTCCAGGCCCCGCCCCCCAGCGCTCAGGCTCCTCCCCCTCCTATCAGAGCCATAAAATGTCCCTCCCACAGTACCCCCCCTCCGGACCCCCCAACTCGCAGTACTACAAGGTGTGTGTGTGTGTGTGTGTGTGTGCGCGTGTGCGCTTGCGCGTGTGTGTGTGTTATAGTTCCACTCATGACCTCAGTTGTTCGTGTCTGTGCAGCAGGAGCAGTTTAACGGTCAGGGTGGAGGATTAAACCCTCTGACCACAGGGGGCGCTGGTGTCTACAACTCCTTCAGCCAACCATCAGGGGTAAGAAGTGTGCGAGCGTGCGAGTGTGCGTGCGTGTGCGCCTCTCACACTTATGTTCACTCTCTCTCTCTCCCTCTCTCAGCCTGGTCGAGGGTTGCCAGGTTACCCCTCCTCCCCAGTACCCGGTAACCCGACCCCTCCCATCACCCCCAGCAGTTCCATGGCCCCGCCCTACATGTCGCCGGGCAACAGTGATGTCAAACCATCACCCTCTTCCTTCCTGCCTGACATCAAACCCAACATGGCCGGCCTGGTCCCGCCCCCTCCTACAGGTACACACACACACACACTAAAGGTCACAGCCTGTTTGACCGTAACAAGTATTAGTTTCATAAAAACATGGATATTTTTATAAATTGGTTCATATTATCACATTATGACAATTAAAATAATCAGATTATTACTCATTATTATTACCAGTGAAACAATCAGATTATCTTTTAAGAAGTAAACAGCAGTAAAATAACCAAATTCAATCAGATTATAAACAGTAAAATAATCAGTTTTTTAGTATTAATCAGATTATGTCAGTTAGGTAACATAATCAGAATATCCTCGGTGACATTTATTCATAATCTCATTAAAGTCCTCTCGGGGTGTTTGTGACGTCACGTCCGAGTGTCCAGGTGTTTGACTGTGTTGACTTCCTGCTCCACAGGTAACCCCAGCGACGACCTGCGGCTGACCTTCCCGGTGCGAGACGGCGTGGTCCTAGAGCCCTTCAGGTTAGAGCACAACCTGGCCGTCAGCAACCACGTCTTCCAGCTGCGAGACTCCGTCTACAAGACGCTCATCATGAGGTGAGGACGGGACGCCGCCGCCGCCGCCGCTCGTCAGTCAGAGAGACACCGTTTATTAATGTGTGTGTGTGTGTGTGTGTGTGTGTGTGTGTGTGTGTGTGTGTGTGTGTGTGTGTGTGTGTGTGTGTGTGTGTGTGTGTGTGTGTGTGTGTGTGTGTGTGTGTGTGTGTGTGTGTGTGTGTGTGTGTGTGTGTGTGTGTGTGTCAGACCTGACCTGGAGCTGCAGTTTAAGTGTTACCACCACGAGGATCGACAGATGAACACGAACTGGCCCGCCTCCGTCCAGGTCCGACCTTCTTCACCTGTTTCTGAAGCATTTCCTGTTTTTGTTTATATTTGTTTACTGTATATTTACTGTATGTTTCCCATATGTTTCTCCCCTTCAGGTAAGCGTGAACGCGACGCCTCTCACCATCGAGCGAGGCGACAACAAAACTTCCCATAAGCCTTTGTACCTGAAGCAGGTGTGTCAGCCAGGAAGGAACACGATCCAGATCACAGTGACCGCCTGCTGCTGCGTGAGGACACACACACACACACACACACACACACACACACACACACACACACACACACACACACACACACACACACACTCCCTCTCTCACACCTGGCCCTTCCCCCTCTCACCTGGCCCCTCCTTCTCTCTCCACAGTCCCACCTGTTCGTCCTGCAGCTCGTCCACCGTCCGTCCGTCCGCTCCGTGCTCCAGGGGCTGATGAAGAAGAGGCTGCTGCCGGCGGAACACTGCGTCACCAAGAGTGAGTCCACCGCTCCTCTTCCTCCTCCTCATCTTCATCTTCAATCGAACCGACCAAACAAACACAGCCGCTGACTCTCTGTCAACCCCGCCCCCTCCCCTCTGTGACTCTCAGTCAAAAGGAACTTCAGCAGCGGTTCAATTCCCGGGACCCCAGGGCTGAATGGAGAGGACGGCGTTGAGCAGACGGCAATCAGGGTCTCGCTCAAATGTCCCATCACCTTCCGCCGCATCCAGCTGCCGGCCAGAGGTCACGACTGCCGACACATACAGGTCAGAGCGCGGGCCAATCACAGCAGCCCAAACGCTGTGATGTCACGGCCACGGAATGTTTTGAGTTACACGAGTTTGTGCTAATGTTTAAACTGTGTGTGTGTGTGTGTGTGTGTGTGTGTGTGTGTGCGTGCGTGCGTGTGCGTGTGTGTAGTGTTTTGACCTGGAGTCGTACCTGCAGCTCAACTGTGAACGAGGAACCTGGCGATGCCCCGTGTGCAAGTACGTACAACACACACTCACACACACACACACACACACACACACACACACGATACATCCAGCATCTCTGTAACCTGAGTGTGTTTGTGTGTGTGCAGTAAGACAGCTCTGTTAGAAGGTCTGGAGGTGGATCAGTACATGCTGGGGATCCTCATCTACGTTCAAAAGTAAGAAACTTTATTTATGTCCGACAACAAGGTAAACACCATCTGCCCTCTGACCTCTGACCTCCGCCCTCCTCAGCTCGGAGTACGAGGAGATCACAATCGACCCGGTGTGCAGCTGGAAGCCGGTCCCGGTGAAGCCTGACATCCACGTGAAGGAGGAGTCTGACGGGCCAGTGCTTAAGCGCTGCAGGACGCTGAGCCCGAGTCACATGGTTCTGCCCAGCGTCATGGAGATGATCGCCTCGCTCGGCCCCGCCCCCTCCGCCTCCTCCCCCATGCCCTACCCCTCCTTGACCGCAGGGGGCGGCGGCAACAGCGGTCACACCCCCGACTACCCCGGACCAGGTAGACCTGATCAGAACCACCTGTCAATCACACGTTAATCTGATCAGAACCACCTGTCAATCACACGTTAATTTGATCAGAACCACCTGTTAATCACACGTATTGATCCGTCTCCCGTCAGCTCCGTCCTACTCTCAGTCCGGGAGTTTCTCTGACTACAGCGGTCCCGGGACTCCGGGGGTCGGGGGGGACTTCTCCTCCCCCGGGCCCCCCCCCCTCTCCTATCAGTCTGAACTGTCCAGTGCCCTCCTCACCCCCGACAAGCCCCCCCCTCACCCACTGGCCGGACAGGTGAGACGTCAACAACTGATCAACATCTGATCAATAACTGATCAGTAACTGCAACTACTGACCCTCCTTTTCCTTCTCTCATCTCCTTCTTTCCTTCCTTCCTCTCCTCCTCTCAGATGTCTGTCTCAGGCCGTATGGACTCCACTTCCCATGGTGCACCTCTCTCCCAGCAGCAGGCACAGGGTCTCCACGGCAACTCCCAAATGGGGGGCGGCAACAGCCAGATGATGCAGCGTAGCAACCAGAACCCCCGTCTCCAAGGCGACGGCTCCTTCGGGCTCGGGGGGCCGGACGTTCCAGAACCTTCTCTGGACGTGAGTAGAACCACTCTGACTCACTTCCTGTCCAACAGGAGAAGTTGCTCACTTCCTCTTTCCTCTTCCTGCAGCTGCTTCCTGAGCTGACCAATCCCGACGAGCTGCTGTCGTACCTCGGGCCTCCAGATCTGCCTAGCAACAATAACGACGACCTGCTATCGCTGTTTGAGAACAACTGAACGCGCGCGCGCACACACACACACACACACACACACACACACACACACACACACACACACACACACACACATACACACACACGTTGATGTTACTGTAACATACGAACTCTCCGGCTCTTCGCCCGCCAACACGACCGTCGGTCCAAAATGGCTGCCGCCTGCACAGGAAGGAGCGGACGATAAACAGGAAACAAAAGAGGAAAAAAAACAAAAAACTTTTAAATATGAAAACTCTTTGATGTGACGATGAACTTGTAATTTTATTTTATTTTTTATTCTGTCTCTGTATTTCGATGCTTCATGGTTCATTCCCTGTCGAAGCGTCGCTGCTCACAGACGCTACAGACGAGTCGGTGTCACGTTCACAGACCAGTCGATGTGAGCCGAAACATTTTCTGAAACACGGTTGATTTGACTCTGTTTCCTCTCATGATGTTTTCTTCGCATAAACTTTAAATCATGTGAAACTTTCTTTATAGAAAACGATTCATCTAAAAAGTGAAAAAAAAATCCATCAATCCTCTGTTTCCTAATTCATCTGATCTAAAGAAAAACCAGGACGTGTTCCAACATGCTGCGTTACAGGACACGCCTCCGTACAGGACACGCCTCACTGATTGGCTGGATGTGGCCACGCCTCCGCCGCCATCACATCACAGAACGAGGAACATTCTGATCCGATAAGGCACAACAGACGTTCTGCTGGCAGCCGGGTCTCTCCACCTCAGTTGACCTTCATCACTGAGCGTGTCGGAGGAACTGTTCCACAGTTCTAATGTTCCGCCCTGAATCAGAGGTTAAATGGCAAAAAGTGTAAACGTGGCCCGACCTCGCTCGACTTGTTCACACCGGCAACTTCCTGTCTGGGGCGCCGTCGTCTCTCCTCGGCTTGAACTTGCGGCGCCCTGAACGCAGCACGAGGCTTTCAGGTTTCCCAAAGACAAACAGAAATATGAAGAAGAAGAGGAAACACTGATTGTTTGATCGTTGCCACAGATTGTATATGTGATAATAAACAACAGTTCATCTTCCTCATCATGATCATCATCATCACTGTGTTGAAAAGTGAGTCCAGACGCTCGTGATGTCTCCATGTCCCAGTGAAAAGAATAAAACTGTACATGATCTGTATGATCCAGTAATGATGCTAATAACAACAATAATAATAATAACCTTTGTAATTTAATAAACACACACTGGAAAGACAGAGGAGTGTGAGTGAGTCTGGTGAGCGGTAAAGAATGCCGTGGAGAGAAAAAAAGAAAAATTTTATTGATCAGACAGAAGATTCATCTGTAAAACTACAGTTCTATGGATCAATAACCTCAAAATTTGAGGCGTCAGTCGAACTCAAACCAACAACGACGACAAGTCAGTGAATGTGATTGTTTTCAATATGATCTATAAATGATTCTCAGTGAACATGAATTCACATGTTTCTATTTGTTACTGTACAATCCAACTCGGTCCGTCTCAGCTGTCAATCATGACGTCTCAGCCCCGCCTCCTGAGCGTGCACCACAGGTCGTCAAAGGTCACTGATGGATCCGCCCCTCTGGGGCCTGAACAGAACCGCTTCAACACCCGGAGTCGACGTGGTGGAGTGTGGCCCCGCCCCCCACCACACACTTGTACCTGCAGGAGGAGACCAAACCGAGGCCCCTCCCCCAGACGACTTGAGTCCTGAACGTCACGGACTGAAGTGATGGTGTAAACAGGAGGTTGCACCACAATACGTTACCTTGATGACACATAAAAAAAAAAGTTTGATGAATCAACCCACGTCGCAACGCTGAACTGTGGGTAATTCACTCGCTGACAAAGTCACAGTCTTTATCAGGAACGCGCCTAAAAGTCTGAGCGGTCGGCCATCTTGTGCTGCCGCTCCAGGTCCAGTGTAGTGATTCAGTGATGATGTGATTATAGATTATTGTAATATTCATCTGAGAGACGATGTCAATATCAATAACTCTGATTATAACCGTTGCTGTAAAGACATTTGTACCTGTTTGTTTATCTGACAGGAAACGGGTCAGTTTAAGTGACGTCATTTCTCTTTCTTCCTGCGCAGAACGGGACGGGCCGCGCCCTGACCGCGTGACCGCGCACACGCACAACCACACGCACAGACACGCTACCCTTTCAGCGGGAACGCGCCCCGACTGCAGGAGTCCACCGTGTCACCTCATTGGACGCCCGAGCTGTCAGTCAATCCTGTGGCGCGCGCTGCTCTGGACTCTCGTGAGCTCGATGTTTTCGACCCGGACGCCGCGGCGGGGCGGGGTCGTGCTGGGCAGAGAGAACCGTGGAAGCACCGCACCCCCCGGGCGGCGGACCGCTGCGGTCGATGAATCAAACACCCCCCGCGCGACGCGTCGGTCCCATCAAAGACCTGAGGAAAGGCGGCGTCACTAGTCCTCGCCGCTGATTCGCTGAGACCGACGCCAGTTCAACTTGCCGGCATCACGGATTGGCTGTCTGTGGCTTTGACCCGCCCACCGGCGGCTTATATAAAGTCCATTCCCGCCGCCTCGACTTTTTCGGTTCGTCGCGGCCCAACTCGTGTGAGACTCCCGCTGCTCCGTCTGCTGCTGCAATGGCCAAACCCAGAGTGTTCTTCGACATCACCGCCGATGGCTCGCCCATCGGCCGGATCGTCATGGAGGTAAAGAACCGGTGTCGGTGCTGCTGAGTGTGGCACTAACTGTTGGGTCGGTTCTGGACTTGGTGTCTGTACGAGGTGAAGTGTCCGCGGGCTGCGGGACGTCGAACCCCGGTCGGCCGGTCGTCGTGGTCCCGCCGAGCTGTCACGACCCACCTCGGCGGGACCACGTGCACGTGTTGATGGCGTCGGTCCAGCGGCTCGCTGCGGACTAACGGACCCGTTCCTCCGCGCAGGATTGAACTGTGACGAAAATGTTTGTTTCAATCCGACGATAATAATAATAATTAATAACTAAATCTGCGTCATTGTGGCGCGTGCATCCGCAGTCGACCAGTGGTAATGAAGACCCGCGGATCAGAGACAAACTGCACCGGCTTCCGTCTCCACTGAGGCCGGCTCACACCGCAGGGAGGCCCCCGGCCCCCGTGGCCCGGTGCCCGGTCCCCGAGCGACGGGGGTCTGCCGCTCTTTGTTGCGGCGGGTCGCGGCCTCCACTGGGGCCGCGACCCGCCGCTGCCGTCGATTAAAACCCGCTTTCAACCGTCGGGGCGAGTTGCTGCTTCAACTCGGGTCTTCGTCGAGACGAGGGAGTCCGGGCTCGGTTCTGTTCCACCGGGGGGGGGGGGGGGGGTGATGGGGGGGGTCCAAAATTAGCCGCCTGCTGCGATTAGCATGTAGCCACTGAAGCTAACTGCGCCGGTTCCTGTGTTCCTGGAGGGGGAGGGGGGGCTCTGGAAAGTTCCACGGTGGGGGGCGGGGGGGTGTAATGCGGATGTCGGTGGTGCAGCCGGTTCACCTCCTCGCATCATAAGCGGCAGCGGCGACGACGCGTCGGTTGATCCACATCCGCCGCAGCAGCGGCAGAAAACCGCAGCAGCGGCGACGCGCTCAGCGGCCATTTTGTGCCGCAGCAGCAGCCGCGTCATGGGCGTTCCCCCGCTCCACGACCCCGTGGCCCGGTGACGTCACCGGAGCAACCAAATCAGACCTGGACGTTAACGACACGTGACTCTAACACGAGTTATGATTTTATGGTCCAGTGACGTCATGCTGCAGTGCAGCAGACTCCTGCAGTTTGTTCAGACTTCAGAGGAAGTGAAGAACCGTTTGTCTCGGACCCACGGTGCAATAGTACTAAAAAATAAGTAATGTATACAATAAATACATTTGAAATAGTGTAAGGCAAAACCACACTGTATAGAAAAGCTAAAGAAATGTGCAATATGTGTACATACTGTACAGTATGTGAAATATACAGGCAACCCAATAACTAGAATACATAATGATCTGTGTTCACTTCCTGGTCACTGAACTTGTATCAGGCGTTGCAGATGAACTGACTTCACTGTTTGTTTGTTCTGTGCAGCTCCGCGCCGACGTCGTGCCCAAGACGGCGGAGAACTTCCGCGCCCTCTGCACCGGCGAGAAGGGCTTCGGCTACAAGGGCTGCAGCTTCCACCGCGTCATCACCAACTTCATGTGCCAGGTGAGGGGAGAGCCAGGCTCCGGAGTCCAGTCACTCAAATGGATTAATGGATTCAGAAAAGTATTACTGATACATGAAGTGTTAGCAATGCTAGGTAGCTGTTAGTAGGCCTGTTGTGATGAATACGTTATCGTATGATATCGCAATTACGCAACTTTGCAACAAGGGCTTTTATTTTCATACGTCAGGACACAACGACACGCCCCCGAGGAGAGACAGTGAGGACTGGGTAGGGATAGGATCTTTACCGGTTACCCTTAAAATAAAGTTGAATGGCAGTTCTGTAAGGACGTGAAGACCTGCCAGGAGGTTTCTATTCATCTGTCCGGACCTGACTATCGACGTCACGCATCAGCGTGGTGTAGCGCCAGCGCTTCGCATGCATGCTAACGTCCGACCAACAGAGTGAAACGCGCGGTGAATGGTCAAAAGTCTGACGGCGACACAAAACAGAAAAGCAGGAAATCTTCACTGGGAAGAAACTGGAACAAGACTTTTGTGTCGATGTCTTTCACAGGGCGGCGACTTCACCAACCACAACGGAACCGGTGGAAAATCCATCTATGGCAACAAGTTCGCCGACGAGAACTTCACCCTGAAGCACACCGGCCCCGGCACCCTGTCCATGGCCAACGCCGGGCCCAACACCAACGGGTCCCAGTTCTTCCTGTGCACGGTCAAAACTGCATGGTGAGAGCAAACGTATACAAACATTTACATGCAATTAAATGTGACCGTCAGAGCAGATCTATGGGAGATGGTTAATAAGAATGGAAAACAACACCGGGCCCAGGGAAGAACCTGATCCTTGAAAGGAATAGATTCTCCAGGAAGTGACATCACAGGAAGTAAAGTGCCAGTGTAGGAGCTGACGGGTGTGTTTGTGTCCGCAGGCTGGACGGGAAGCACGTCGTGTTCGGCACCGTGGTGGACGGGATGAAAGTGGTGGAGAAGATGGAGTCGTACGGATCCAGCGGCGGCAAAACCTCCAAAAAGATAGTCATCGCCGACTGTGGGCAGCTCTGAGTTCAGCACTAAACCCCTTCTACTCCCCCTGTAGCCACGCCCCTTTAGGCTCCAGCCCCTCCCCCTCGCCATTCAACATTCCTATTGATGGAGATACAACGACCCCCCGTTCTGTGATGAAATCATGTTGCTGCATTTGTGACTTTGCCTTTGAAAGTTTCTTTTGCATTTGCTGATTTTTTTTTTTCCTTCTTCCCACAAAGTCTCACCGTTTTTCTTTTCTTTCTTTTTTTGTTAAATACAAAATGACGAAGAAAATAAAACAAAATATGCCTTGACATTTGAAACGTGTGCTTTTTATTTTGTAGGACTTTCCAGAACAAATACTCTCGCCCTTTGGAAAATCAGATTTTGACGTCAACATGAGTTCAGTTAATGATGAAACGATTTGAACTGGAAAGACATTTCCAACAGTTGATTTTTAATTTTCAGATTTTTCTTTTTAGGTTTAATCTTAAGAAACTTGATAATCTACAGTTTGATACAATACACAGATGATTTTTCCTCAAAACAAACAGTTGCTGATTCACTCCAGTGACACTGAATACAGAAGCTTCACCTTCAGACTCCGGATGTCTGACGTGTCTGATCACTTCACATCAGATACAGAATCAAAACCAACATCTAAACATGAGACTAGAAGCTGGATCAAAAGAACATTTGACCCTTCAAACACTGACATGAACAAAGGAGAGGTGAGCGAATGAAACGCACCCAGACCTGGATTAAAAACTACAAAATCTATTGTAAGAACAAAACTACCAACGGAAACTGAAACTCGTCAGAACCAGAAGTTTGTCTCCAGCAGAGGGCGCTGTTCACCTGAACCTCAGCTCTTGTGTATTAATAAATCATCTCAAAGTCCAGAGAAGTTTAAAATCTGAAACTTCAGAACCAGGAAATGTTTATTGTTCCTGAAACATGACCATCACTACAGTCGACCTCTGAGCGTCAGAACATCAGAACTGGACCCGGTGTCTATTCTCATCTAGTTTAATAAATGATACTAACTTTCCTTTTGGAGAAAATCTCTTGGTTTTTTCCTCAGTGGCCGATGAGAGGGGCTCTCTGAGGGGCCCCTCTGAGGGACCCCTCTGAAGGCCCCCCCCCCTCCATGAGGGGCCCCTCTGTGTGGAGGAACCAGTTCGTCCTGAGTCGACCCACCTGGACCTTTCCGAGCAGAGAACGTGTTTTTTCTTCTTCTACAAACTGAACTTGAACAACAGCCGTAGACTAATCAGCAGCTCCTCTCCACCGTCCTCCTCTTCTTCCCAGAATGCCTTGTTTTCCTCTGGCCCTGCGGCGGGCGGGGCTGACACACCCCTTGGCTCTTGTTCTTGCCCGACTCCGCCCGGTCGCCGGTGGCGGTGCAGGACAGACCCGTGTCGCAGGGGCAGCGTCCCAGCTTCCTCCCCCTCACCTTGCCCGATCCTCGCAGCAGCAGACAGGCGTCGCCCTGTGTCGGGATCCGCTGACAGCGGCGGCCCGTCAGGTAGCGGACGCAGCACAGACCGTCTGCGCAGTCGCCGGACCGGACGCAGCTCGACATCTCAGGGGCTGAAACACACACACACACACACTCAGTTCAACACGTCCTGAAACTGGACCATGGCTCCAGCAGCAGTGCACCCTGGGACGTCCCATCACTCACCTTTGGTTCTGTTGAAGCTGTCGGTGTCTCTCTCTCTGTCCACCTGTCTGTCCACCTGTCTGTCCTGAGAGGACAGCCTCCTCTGAGCTCTGTTGCTGCAGCCTCCTGTCTGACGGACGGAGACAAATTATTAAAACCACACAAACATGTAAATATGAACATTAATCTTTAATATGAACATTAAGTGTTAAAACAAACGCTAAATGTGTATTAAGAATCATAAATGTGAACAAAAGTCTGTTGACATGTTTACAGTGTGACGTTCACTGGCCACAGTCGTGTGACGTTCACTGACCACATGCGTGTGACGTTCACTGACCACATGCGTGTGACGTTCACTGACCACAGTCGTGTGGCGTTCACTGACCACATGCGTGTGACGTTCACTGGCCACAGTCGTGTGACGTTCACTGACCACATGCGTGTGACGTTCACTGGCCACAGTCGTGTGGCGTTCACTGACAACATGCGTGTGACGTTCACTGACAACATGCGTGTGACGTTCACTGACAACATGCGTGTGACGTTCACTGACCACAGTCGTCTGACGTTCACTGACAACAGTCGTGTGACGTTCACTGACCACAGTCGTCTGACGTTCACTGACAACAGTCGTGTGACGTTCACTGACCACATGCGTGTGACGTTCACTGACCACAGGTGCGTTGCAGTCGGGTGTGGAACACGCAGCCGTCGACCGTCGATTGGAGTTGGAGTTTGTCTCCGTCCGGCGTCGTGCTGTCCCCTCCACCTGGTCGCCATGGGAACGTTCCTGATGGACAGGTGAGAGTGATGTCACCACGAGTTCGAAGATCAGATGACATATGATTTAAAATAATCCTAATAATCGACGGGGACGAAAGTGGGGCAGAATATAAAAGAGCAACAGATGTGTACTAAATATTAAATATTAAATATAAATATACAGAGCAGTAACAATAATTGCACATGGAGAATAAATATTGCACCATTGGTAATTGGACTTTAATTTAAACAAAATAAAAACTACACTATGAAATCATACAACATAACTTTGTCCCTGTAGGAATTATACAGTATTTGAATACTAT
>NC_061533.1:1190000-1192500 GCF_022379125.1 Scophthalmus maximus | reverse complement strand
TAAGGAGTACCTGAACGTCCCACAACACAGAATCCACATTTGTATGACATCAGATCCAAAAAACCTTAATAAAACTATTATTATCATTATGAGATTTTTTAAAAATTCTTTGGAGTTTTCAAATCACTGACACAATGAAAACATGGAGGACAGTCAGCAGCTGCCAGCGGCCGAAGGGGGCGGGGTTACAAAAGACACCTCCTACTTCCTTTGGGGTCCGACAACAATGGCCGACCTCGCAACGTGAAGAACAAACTGTATCAAAAGTGTTCGCAGATCTCATGTCACGTGACAACAGGTCTACCCAGCATGCATCACGTTACGTCTCATAACAAGATGGCGCTGAACAAAAGGCCAAAACAATCAATCAAAAAGTCTCCTATTGTTCGAAGTGTAAAAAAATTGTCTGTGTGTGACACTGTGTGTGCGTGTGCGTGTGCGTGTGCGTGTTTGTAGATGCCGTGGCTCCGTCAGAGTCGAGGTTCTCCCAGACTCGTCCTGGTGGTCGTGTGTGTCGCTCTGCTCCTCGACAACATGTTGCTCACTGTGGTCGGTGAGTACACACACACAGTCACACACACACACACACACAGTCAAACACACACACACACACACACACACACAGTGTCACACACACACACACACACACACACACACACACACACACAGTGTCACACACACACACACACACACACACACACACACACACACACACACACACACACACACACACACACACACACACACACACAGTGACACACAAACACACACACACACACTCACACACACAGTGTCACACGCACACACACACACACACAGTCACACACACACACACACACACACACACACACACACACACACACACAGTGTCACACACACACACACAGTGTCACACACACACACACACACACACACACACACTCACACATACACACAGTGACACACACACACACACTCACACACACAGTGTCACACACACACACACACACACACAGTCACACACACACACACACACACACACAGTGTCACACACACAGTGTCACACACACACACACACACACACACACACACTTACACACAGTCACACACACACACACACACACACACAGTGTCACACACACACAGTCACACACACACACACACACACAGTGACACACACACACACACACACACACACTTACACACAGTCACACACACAAACACACACACACAGTGTCACACACACACACACACAGGCGTCCCTGGTGATCTAGTGGTTTGGCGCCTTCACCAGGTTCGATTCCCGGTGGAGGAATATGTTATTATCTGTCAGTGAAGCTGCAACAGAAGAATCTTTGCTTTAAGATTTTCTGGTTATGACTCATCTCATTTCTACTGGTGATCAATCATGTTCTGGATCCGGTTCTGTGATTTCTGGTGGAGGGGTGATCTCGTACTTCTATTGTCTCCACGTCTCTAACGTCTCTAACGTCTCCACGTCTCTAACGTCTCCACGTCTCCAACGTCTCTAACGTCTCCACGTCTCTAACGTCTCCAACGTCTCTAACGTCTCCAACGTCTCTAACGTCTCCACGTCTCTAACGTCTCTAACGTCTCCAACGTCTCCACGTCTGCAACGTCTCTAACGTCTCCACGTCTCCAACGTCTCCAACGTCTCTAACGTCTCCAACGTCTCTAACGTCTCCAACGTCTCTAACGTCTCCACGTCTCTAACGTCTCCAACGTCTCTAACGTCTCCACGTCTCTAACGTCTGTAACGTCTCCACGTCTCTAACGTCTCCAATGTCTCTAACGTCTCTAACATCTCCAACCTAACGTCTCCACGTCTCTAACGTCTCCAACGTCTCTAACGTCTCTAACGTCTCCAACGTCTCTAACGTCTCTAACGTCTCTAACGTCTCCAACGTCTCTAACGTCTCCAACGTCTCTAACGTCTCCACGTCTCTAACGTCTCCAACGTCTCTAACGTCTCCAACGTCTCTAACGTCTCCACGTCTCTAACGTCTCCAACGTCTCCAACGTCTCCAACGTCTCCACGTCTCTAACGTCTCCACGTCTCTAACGTCTGTAACGTCTGTAACGTCTGTAACGTCTCCAACGTCTGTAACGTCTCTAACGTCTCCACGTCTCTAACGTCTCTAACGTCTCCAACGTCTCTAACGTCTCCACGTCTCTAACGTCTCCAACGTCTCTAACGTCTCCAACGTCTGTAACGTCTCCAACGTCTGTAACGTCTCTAACGTCTGTAACGTCTCTAACGTCTCCACGTCTCTAACGTCTCCAACGTCTCCAACGTCTCCACGTCTCTAACGTCTCCACGTCTCCAACGTCTCTAACGTCTCCAACGTCTCTAACGTCTCCACGTCTCTAACGTCTCCACGTCTCCAACGTCTCTAACGTCTCCACGTCTCCAACGTCTCTAACGTCTCCAACGTCTCTAACGTCTCCAACGTCTCTAACGTCTCCACGTCTCTAACGTCTCCACGTCTCCAACGTCTCT
>NC_061533.1:1180000-1185000 GCF_022379125.1 Scophthalmus maximus | reverse complement strand
GTGTGTGTGTTTGTGTGTGTTTGTTGCAGGGAATCATCGACCAGGAGTGTGTCATGCACAGGAAAAGCTACAACACACAGAGGCAGAGTCGTGAGTTTCCTCTGAGCGACTACAGTGGAGAAGAAGAGGAGGAGGAGACGGAGGAGTGACACACACACGCACACGCGCACACACACACACACACACACACACACACACACACACACACACACTGTCCATGTTGTTGATGTTGTCTCTGTTTTTCCTTCTTCATCAGACTCACAACTGAACAAACGATTAAAATCTTTGTTACATTTCTGCTCAAACATATTGAGTTCCTGTAATAAATACTTCAGCTGAAGACGTCCACCGTCTCCTTGTTCCTGATTCGACTGCATCAATGTTTCCATGACAATGGTTACTGTAACTGTACAGACGGAGGCGTCTCTCTGTCGCTCTCTCACTCCCCCTGCAGGACGACACTGTGCACTCAGACACAAACCAATCAGCTGTCGTTTTCACATTGTGGATGAATGTGGTCAGTCGGATAAAGAACATGAGGAAACAACGAGGCGTCAGTCACTTCCTGGTTGTGGCTCTGATCAACTTCTCATCTTCTCAAACCAAAGACAAACGAACGGTGACAAACTGCCGGACTGGATCTGGTCTTGATCTAAAAGCTTAACGTGAAAATGTTGAACGTCACTAATTGTTGCTACAGCAGTGATCAATTATCACCAAATTTCTCTCAGATGTGCTTCGTCATAAACACGTACACCTGGGAAAAAATCTAAACCGACAACCTATAACTATGGACGTTATCTTACTTTAAGCACATTAAGTCTTGTTGAGCCTGTTTCCATCTTCTATTGGGAAAACGCATAAAGTCCCAGTGTCTTTTTTGTAATTGTCTGATGCCATCTGGTGGTAAAGTTGCAAACTACAACCAACTGAGCGACCGACAGGGGACACTTTATGGCGGCGCACCACTGATTCCACTTCCTGTTTCCGTCAGCATCTGAAAATTCAACATGAACGTGACGTATTCTGGACGTTTAGTTCAACAACTATTCAACAGGACGTAGAAACATGAGACTCACACGGAGGTCGTCCACCTCATGAACTAGATTAACTATATATGAACAGAGTTACAATATATTCAACTTCTATGAACGAGTTCTTCTAAATATTACACACTGGAGCTTTAATGTAAGATAACGTCCATGATCATAGGACCTCGGTTTATGACGAAGCACGTCTGAGATTATCGATCGCTGCTGTGGCACATGACGTGTTTTAGAACGTCCCTGGAATTTACACGTATTTTTTGTAAAGTTGATAAAATGACCCTGTAGTGGCAAAATTCATGCTGCCTTTACACTTTCATAAATTCATTAAATCAAAAATAAGCATTTAAGATTAGAAAAAAGATCCTTCCTTCATCTTCATAAATTCTTAAAAGGGCCATGTTATGGCCCTTTTACACAAGTCACATTGGTTTTCATGTGTGAACTACGTCTTTGTCATTCGATGTCAAAACACCTCAAGGATCAAGACACACAGGCCCCTCCTCTTTCTGTGGAACAGGCCTGTGAGACGACGGTCCAGTCATGATCGCTCCTCCTCGCTCCTCCTCCCCCTCCCTTCGTGTTCCTCCTCGCTCCTCCTCGATCCTCCTCGCTCCACCTCGCTCCTCCTCTCTCCTCCTCGCTCCTCCTCGCTCCTCCTCCCCCTCCCTTCGTGTTCCTCCTCGCTCCTCCTCGATCCTCCTCGCTCCACCTCGCTCCTCCTCTCTCCTCCTCGCTCCTCCTCGCTCCTCCTCCCCCTCCCTTCGTGTTCCTCCTCTCTCCTCCTCGCTCCTCCTCGCTCCACCTCGCTCCTCCTCTCTCCTCCTCGCTCCTCCTCGCTCCTCCTCCCCCTCCCTTCGTGTTCCTCCTCGCTCCTCCTCGCTCCTCCTCCCCCTCCCTTCGTGTTCCTCCTCGCTCCTCCTCCCCCTCCCTTCGTGTTCCTCCTCGCTCCTCCTCGCTCCTCCTCTCTCCTCCTCGCTCCTCCTCGCTCCTCCTCCCCCTCCCTTCGTGTTCCTCCTCGCTCCTCCTCGCTCCTCCTCCCCCTCCCTTCGTGTTCCTCCTCGCTCCTCCTCCCCCTCCCTTCGTGTTCCTCCTCGCTCCTCCTCCCCCTCCCTTCGTGTTCCTCCTCGCTCCTCCTCGCTCCTCCTCCCCCTCCCTTCGTGTTCCTCCTCGCTCCTCCTCGCTCCTCCTCCCCCTCCCTTCGTGTTCCTCCTCGCTCCTCCTCGCTCCTCCTCCCCCTCCCTTCGTGTTCCTCCTCGCTCCTCCTCGCTCCTCTTCTCTCCTCCTCGATCCTCCTCGCTCCTCTTCTCTCCTCCTCGCTCCTCCTCGCTCCTCTTCTCTCCTCCTCGATCCTCCTCGCTCCTCTTCTCTCCTCCTCGCTCCACCTCGCTCCTCCTCGATCCTCCTCGCTCCTCTTCTCTCCTCCTCGATCCTCCTCGCTCCTCTTCTCTCCTCCACGCTCCTCTTCTCTCCTCCTCACTCCTCCTCGCTCCTCCTCGATCCTCCTCGATCCTCCTCGATCCTCCTCACTCCTCCACGCTCCTCCTCGCTACTCCTCGCTCCTCCTCCCCCTCCCTTCGTGTTCCTCCTCGCTCCTCCTCGATCCTCCTCGCTCCTCCTCCCCCTCCCTTCGTGTTCCTCCTCACTCCTCCTCGATCCTCCTCGCTCCTCCACGCTCCTCCTCGCTCCTCCTCGCTCCTCCACGCTCCTCCTCGCTCCTCCTCGATCCTCCTCGCTCCTCCTCCCCCTCCCTTCATGTTCCTCCTCACTCCTCCTCGCTCCTCCTCACTCCTCCACGCTCCTCCTCGCTCCTCTTCTCTCCTCCACGCTCCTCCTCGATCCTCCTCGCTCCTCCTCGCTCCTCCTCGCTCCACCTCGCTCCTCCTCGCTCCTCCTCGCTCCTCCTCGCTCCTCCTCACTCCTCCTCGATCCTCCTCGCTCCTCCACGCTCCTCCACGCTCCTCCTCGCTCCTCTTCTCTCCTCCACGCTCCTCCTCGATCCTCCTCGCTCCTCCTCGCTCCTCCTCGCTCCGCCTCGCTCCTCCTCTCTCCTCCTCGCTCCTCCTCGATCCTCCTCGCTCCTCCTCGCTCCTCCTCGCTCCTCTTCTCTCCTCCTCGATCCTCCTCGATCCTCCTCACTCCTCCACGCTCCTCCTCGCTACTCCTCGCTCCTCCTCCCCCTCCCTTCGTGTTCCTCCTCGATCCTCCTCGCTCCTCCTCGCTCCTCTTCTCTCCTCCTCGATCCTCCTCGCTCCTCCTCTCTCCACCTCGCTCCTCCTCTCTCCTCCTCGCTCCTCCTCGATCCTCCTCGCTCCTCCTCGCTCCTCCTCGCTCCACCTCGCTCCTCCTCGATCCTCCTCGATCCTCCTCGCTCCTCCTCTCTCCTCCTCGCTCCTCCTCGCTCCACCTCGCTCCTCCTCTCTCCTCCTCGCTCCTCCTCGATCCTCCTCGCTCCTCCTCGCTCCTCCTCGCTCCTCTTCTCTCCTCCTCGATCCTCCTCGATCCTCCTCGCTCCTCCTCTCTCCTCCTCTCTCCTCCTCGCTCCTCCTCGCTCCTCCTCTCTCCTCCTCGCTCCTCCTCGCTCCTCCTCTCTCCTCCTGGCTCCTCCTCGCTCCTCCTCGCTCCTCTTCTCTCCTCCTCTCTCCACCTCGCTCCTCCTCTCTCCTCCTCTCTCCTCCTCTCTCCTCCTCTCTCCTCCTCGCTCCTCCTCTCTCCTCCTCGCTCCTCCTCGCTCCTCCTCTCTCCTCCTGGCTCCTCCTCGCTCCTCCTCGCTCCACCTCGCTCCACCTCGCTCCGCCTCGCTCCTCCTCGCTCCTCCTCGCTCCTCCTCTCTCCTCCTCGCTCCTCCTCGCTCCTCCTCGCTCCTCCTCGCTCCTCCTCTCTCCTCCTCGATCCTCCTCTCTCCTCCTCTCTCCTCCTCTCTCCTCCTCGATCCGCCTCGCTCCTCCTCGCTCCTCCTCCCCCTCCCTTCGTGTTCCTCCTCGATCCTCCTCGCTCCTCCTCGCTCCTCCTCGCTCCTCTTCTCTCCTCCTCGATCCTCCTCGCTCCTCCTCGATCCTCCTCGATCCTCCTCGCTCCTCCTCGCTCCTCCTCGCTCCACCTCGCTCCTCCTCGTTCCTCCTCGCTCCACCTCGCTCCTCCTCTCTCCTCCTCGCTCCTCCTCGCTCCTCCTCGATCCGCCTCGCTCCTCCTCTCTCCTCCTCGCTCCTCCTCGCTCCGCCTCGCTCCTCCTCTCTCCTCCTCTCTCCTCCTCGCTCCACCTCGCTCCTCCTCGCTCCTCCTCGATCCTCCTCGATCCTCCTCACTCCTCCTCTCTCCTCCTCGCTCCTCCTCGCTCCTCCTCGCTCCTCCTCGATCCTCCTCGATCCTCCTCGATCCTCCTCGATCCTCCTCGCTCCACCTCGCTCCTCCTCGCTCCTCCTCGCTCCACCTCGCTCCTCCTCGTTCCTCCTCGCTCCACCTCGCTCCTCCTCTCTCCTCCTCTCTCCTCCTCGATCCTCCTCGATCCTCCTCGCTCCTCCTCTCTCCTCCTCGCTCCGCCTCGCTCCTCCTCGCTCCTCCTCTCTCCTCCTCGCTCCTCCTCGATCCTCCTCGCTCCTCCTCGCTCCTCCTCGCTCCTCTTCTCTCCTCCTCGATCCTCCTCGATCCTCCTCACTCCTCCACGCTCCTCCTCGCTACTCCTCGCTCCTCCTCCCCCTCCCTTCGTGTTCCTCCTCGATCCTCCTCGCTCCTCCTCGCTCCTCTTCTCTCCTCCTCGATCCTCCTCGCTCCTCCTCGCTCCTCTTCTCTCCTCCTCTCTCCACCTCGCTCCTCCTCTCTCCTCCTCTCTCCTCCTCGCTCCTCCTCGCTCCTCTTCTCTCCTCCTCTCTCCACCTCGCTCCTCCTCTCTCCTCCTCGCTCCTCCTCGCTCCTCCTCGCTCCTCCTCGATCCTCCTCGATCCTCCTCGCTCCTCC
>NC_061533.1:1167500-1175000 GCF_022379125.1 Scophthalmus maximus | reverse complement strand
TCACGTCCGGAAACGTGAATATTCTCCAGACCCGGAACTCACAGCGCGTAGGAACCTTCCGTGCGGACCAGTTTGTACCCAGTCGGATGTATTGTCCGGACACACCGTCCGTCCCTCATCAGCGTGTGGCGCCAAACGGAAGAGGATCTACACCTCGAGTCTGTTCGAGTCTGTTCGTGTTTCAGGTCAGTTTCTCTTCGTGTTTCTGATCAAACAGACGAGACGAGTAGGAACCGTCAAATGTGACGCGACGCGATGTGACAGACAAGGGAAGACTGACAACAATCAGACGTTTGTTCAGATTCAGCTGCGAAGAAAAGACGTTTTCAACTGGAGACATTTTACATCGGTCACTGACAGGAAGTGACAAGAAAATAAAATGAACTAACCGGATGTAAGACTAAATAAAAATGAAAGAAACAGGAAGTGACAAGAAAATAAAAATAAAACCAAGGAAGTAAC
Source organism: Scophthalmus maximus (assembly GCF_022379125.1). NCBI lineage: Eukaryota > Metazoa > Chordata > Actinopteri > Pleuronectiformes > Scophthalmidae > Scophthalmus > Scophthalmus maximus. Next base: position 1,174,538 of record NC_061533.1, on the reverse strand, counting down.
AACAAAATAAAACAAACTGGAAGTAATAAAATGAAACTAACCGGAAGTGACAAAAAATCTATTGAAACTAGCAGGAAGTAACAACAGATTAAAACAAACAGGAAGTAACAATAAAATTAAACTCACAGGAAGTGACAATCACATAAAACAAACAGGAAGTAACAACAACATGAAGCAAACCAGAAGTGACAACAGTTTCTGTCATGGAGCTTTAAAAAATGTATTTATTAAGAAGATATACATTATAAATAAATAAATATAAATAAATACTTTATATAAATGAAGTATTGTTTGATGATGTAATAACATTCATGTGTCTAACAGATCAATATTCATGGATAATGTCTCCAGAATAAATCAGCTGTTTCAATGTTTACATATTTCTGCTCGGGTCCAACTACGATTTTTGTGTCAATTTAAATGTTGCTGCAGCAATGAATTTTGGGACGGCATCGTCTCCTTTCTTTTGGTAAAGGAAGCTCCGGTGTTTCCTAAAGGAGATAAGATAGAGCATGATGCCTCCTTTCCTTCTTTCCTTCTCCCTGTCTCCTTCCCCACAAGATGGAGCTTTCTTCCTTACTTCATGAGCTTCATCTCTCCTCCTCAGAGAAGCCCCTCCCCTCTGCCCCTCTCCCTCCAATCACGGAGCTCCTGTCTCGGCTGCAGGAGAAGCTGATCGGTGTGTCCTCGGACTCTGAAACGAGCTCCCTGATTGGTCGTGTGGAGCGGCTCTTTCAAACAGCAGATCCCGATTGGCTGTTCTCCCCGGCCTCAGCCAATGAGGACGGTGGTCAGGCTGCACTCGAGTCGGCATACGGGTCTCTGATCGGCGCTCTGATTGGCTGTGCAGCTCTGCCACTCTGCGAGGACGACTGCGGCTCTCTGCCGGTGGCGGCCTATCAAAGCGTCCCGAGCCGAGCCGTCCCGGTGTGCTCGGCGCTCGGAGCGCTGCTGGGAGCTCTGGGAAAGTGGGAGGAGCCTGGTCTGCTACTGAGTGCGGTGGTGCCGGCCGTGTGTGTGTTCACTGTGACGCATTTCCAGGTGAGCGTGGACGGAAAAAGGTAAAACCTAAAAAAATAGTCAGATGTAGAAACGTGTGGAGGTCAGTGTGTATGTGTGTGCTTAGGATCGGGCTTGGACCACGTCCCCCTCCAGAGCGGCCGCGCGGAGCCTGCAGGAGGTCCTGCTGAGGGCGGGTGGCTGGAGAGACTCCGCCCACCTCCTGGTGGGGGGCGGGAGTCAGAGGGAGGAGGAGGATGGAGGCAAGAGCAGAGGAATTCTGGGAGGAGTCCTGGATGTCCTGCAGCCGCAACTCGCCAAGTGAGCATCAGATTCTGAACGAGTCGTCGTCATCACACGTCTGTGTGGATCTAACCGTGTGTGTGTGTGTGTGTGTGTGCGTGTGTATGTAAGGGACTCGTGGCAGCGGTGTGAGGCGGTGAAGCTGGTGTTTGCGTGGAGCCTCCTGCAGGTCAGTGTGATGTTGTCTTGGTCAGACGACTAATAAAGTTTGTGACTCTTTGATTCAAAACTTTAGTTTGTCATCATGTTCCCTGCAGGTCACTCGCCCCTCTCTCTCCCCTCACCTGCCGCGCCTCCTCCCCCCCTCCCTTCTCCTCACTGACCACTACAGACCAGAGAACTGCATGCTGGGAGTTCGCTGTCTGCATCATATTGTACTGAACACGGTAAGAAAGAACACAGACACACACACACACACAATCCATTTCTTTTATTCAACCAATTCCAACTGGAGATTATCTTTGTGTGATAGTGTGTGTGTGTGTGTGTGTGTGTGTTCAGCCTGCTGCTGATCTCCGTCAGTTCAACAGAGCAGAAGTCGTCTATCAAGCCTTATTCAAACACCTGTACACCACAGAGGCTGCTGTCATACAGGTAACACACACACACACACACACACACACACACACACACACGCGTTTGAAAGTTGAAAAGCTGAGAGACATTAATCTCTCTCTCTCTCTAGCTCGTCCTCTCTTGTCTGTTGGACCTCCTGTTGGTTCTGGAGACGCCCCCCTCCTCGCTCACCCCCTCCTCCGCCCGCAGGAAGCCCTGTCGCCATGACGACGTGTTGCGTCTGGTCCTGACCCACATGGAGGCGGAGAACAAAGTTCCGATGCGACGCGTCTACGCCTCTGTCCTCCCGCCGCTTGTAGACAGGTGGGCGTGACTTCTGGCTCCGACCCCATTTTTGTCCATATCCATGTTCCATCCCTCCACCAAGTTCACTGTGTGTGTGCGCGTATGTGTGCTGCAGGATGGGCGTGGCGGTGTGCAGACACCTGCAGCGGCTGCAGCGGGTGGTTCTGGGATACCTGGAGATCAAAGATCCTCCTGAGGAGACAAACAGGCTGAAGGTCCTGGAGGTTCTGCAGAAAACCACCAGGGCAGCCTGGCCGAGGTACAAACACAAACACACACTCTCACACTCACTGCTGTCCGTGCCCCCTGGTGGACAAGAGCAAGAGACACAGCTGACATCTGACCTCTGACCTCCTCAGGATGGAGGGACGCGTCAACACGTTGCTGCGTTGCTTGTTGCGGTTGCTGGTCGACGTCTCTTCAGACTCGCAGCTCGACGACTCGGTCAGACACGAACTGACGAATCAGACACTTTCCTGCATCAGACTGTTGGACCAGGGCTCAGGGGGACCAGTCCAGGTGAGTCTCGTCCAGGTGAGTCTCACCTGCTGTTGGTCTGTCGGACTTCACTTCTGTTCAGATTAAATATGTCTGTAGCAAACAGTCATCTACCTGTCTCTCTCTCTCTGTCTGTCTGTCTGTCTCTCTCTGCCTGTCTGTCTGCCTGTCTGTCTCTCAGACTCTCCTCCAGCAGGTCGACAGCAGCTGTTGTAGTCCCGAGGTGCTCTGTTGCCTGGCGACTGTAACTACGTCGTCAGAGAGGTGATGCAGTTGGTCAGTGACGTGACAGACGGGCTGAGATGAAGACGTGTGATTGGACGATCAGCGGACTGGAGGTTCCCTCTGCGGACGTGATGTCATCACTTCCTTGTGACTCCGAGGTCATTGGTTCTGACTGAAGAGGAGCTCACAGACACACTGTCAGCTGTCAATCCTGAGTCGGTGTCATCTGTCAATCATCACGTCTCAGCCTCAGTTTTTATATCATCAAATAACTAATGAGAAGCAAAGTGATCAGAAACATGAACACGTGAACAAGCATCAGTGATAAGAACGACCTCACATGACATGGAGGGGGCGGGGCTTATGACCTGTACTGCAGCCGGACACCAGGGGGCGATCTTGAGTATTTGATCTGTCACGTCGTCCATCTTTATTTACAGTCTGTGGTTTTTTAAAATTTAAACCTGAAACGAACAAAGTTCCGTTTTTTCAGACTATTTATTATTCACAATCAGTTTCTCTTTGCTCTGCTCATCAGGTCTGTTAGTCGAACGTCTCGTTAGTTTAGTTCCTCAGATGATTGTTATTTATTACGTGTCTCACATCCAGTCGCCGTGCGACGGTTCAGCTGCAGACGGCGTCGACTCGTCTGTGGTGATGATGTGATGCGAGCGCTGTGATTGGTTGTTGTATGACGACTACGTCAGTGAGTGCAGCTGCTGCAGTTTGTGTCTCAGGCCCAGTGACGCGTCGTCGGCCTCCAGCGCCTCCTGCTAGACAAAGGGGCGGAGTCAGGAATGTCTGATCTCTTTCTGTCACATTGTGTGAGAGAAGGTTTGTTGGTGAACGTCTGATGTTTCGTAATCATTGATTCATCTGCTTGTTGAGTTCTTGTATTTGAACAAACAACGTTGAAACATTAAGTCTGTACAGAAGAGTATTAAAGCCAGACACAAGTACAAAAAAACAGCTGCGGCTCTATAATATTCATTTTAAGATCTAGTTGAAACCTTCAGTCGGTCTTCATGTTGTCTCAGTATCTCTCTCCGCAGCTCCGCGTCCCACCTGTCGTCCTGAACACACACATACACACACACACACGGTCAGGTGTTCACAATATCACTGGATATTCAATTATATCATTATTTCCCTCAGTGGAACGAAGAAGCCAAAACCAGGACAAACAGAGACGTCCACATACTTTTGGCCACATTGTACAATCAAACAAGAATACAAATGTTTGTCTCATTAACATAAAATATGAATTTGTTAATTTATTATATTATATATATATATATTGTGTTTATTGGTTTACTGGTTGTTGCAGCTTTTGTACTAATAAAGTTTGATTGACAAGACTCACGTCGGCTGTAGACAGGTACACACACTCGTCCCCTGATAGCCCCTCCCCCCTGAGGTCCCCGTCCTGCACACACACATGAGATGAGTGGTGTCATGATTATTGATTATTGATTATACACACACATCAGATACACGTGTGTGTGTTACCTGCTCCAGAGACTGCAGGTTTGTCTCTCCAGCAGATCAGAATTGTCTGGAACACGATAGTTGTTTAAATTAATATCAAGAACCATCTTGAAGTCGTCCAATGATCGCTGACTGACGAAGCATTAGAGTCTGATCAAAGGACGATTAATCAAATAGAATTTTCCACATTTACTTCCTGAATGTCCCTGTAGCTACGTAAAAACTATTGGACGTGACCTGGAACTTTGCTCTGGTTTTATGCACAAATCAATGTTAAAACTTTTTATTTTACAGTCTGTGTTACAGTCAGGGCTGTGGCAACTGATTCTGTGCCCTATACTAACGCAGCCCCCCCCCCCCGCAGATATGATGCTCACTCGTACTGTATTCAGGTGGTAAAAGTCAGCTGTGTCGATCTGGTCTCGTTAACTAGCTGTCGTAGTAGGAGTTTTTGCTAATGGCCAGCTCACCTTTCTTATGAAAGAAATTAATTAGCAGTTATTTTTTCTCTTTCTTTTCTGTGTTTTCTCTTCTGGGACTCGGACGTTACTTTCTTGAGGGACGACACGACGAAGTCACAGGTCAGTAGACTATCTGACAGATGCTCGTGCTGAGTCGTGATGGTAAGAGGTGAGAGGGAGGACCTCAGTGAACCTCCACTAGGGTTAGGGTTAGTATTACTTAGTATCAACCCACTGAGCGGCCATTTTGAAGCCTCCAGTTAAGTATTTTGTTTGGCGCCATCTTGTTTTTAAACCCCCCAGAAGTGACCATATATGGAGGAGCAGGGGGGCGTGGCCCGACCAAGAGCTCGTCCACCTACACCACCTGTGACCTGCTCCTATCGGTCGGTACCAGCTGTCAATCACACTGTAGCCACGCCCCCGACACATCCGGTGCTTTATGGTTTATTTGACTGTAAATGAGCCATAATGTACAAAATGAACATCATGTGTTGAAGAAGACTTGAACCATAAACTCCTCAGGAAAATGTTTCTGACATTTAAGATCAAGTGAGAAGTCGAGTCGCCCCCTGCTGGTCAGGACACAGAACACAGGCTCAAGACCAGTTTTATTACCAGTCTATATTTCACTATATACAATTTACTTTGTTTGAAACTGTGTCATATTCACGATAATGTCATACCATTGAGCTGCTCCTGATTGGCTGCTGCATCTCTGACCACTTCCTCTTTGAGGAGCTGGGCGTGTCCGTGTTCCTCCCTCTGTTTAGCAAGCTCCGCCTCCACCGCAGACAGACACCTGACACACACACACACACACACACACACACACAACTTGTATGTGAATAATAATGACCTCCTGACTGTTTCGTCCAGTGTGTGTGTGTGTGTACCTGTGGGCGTGCCTCCGTCGGGCCTCCAGGTGGCGACACTCCCCCTGCAGGCCGCTCTTCTCCTCCTGCAGCTGCTGCTCAAAAAACATCACAGACCTCATCTCCTCAACCTTCATACATTTTAATTCTTCTTCTTCATTTTGGAAACATACTCATGAACATATAATCTCATACTGTACATGTACATTTACATCTTCACCCACGAATGTACGACACTAAAACGTTTCTGAAACTGACTCGTTACCAACCTGCAGTTCTGCTCGCTGTTGTTCGGTGTTTTTGAGACATGACTCCGCCTCTTTTCTGTGGGAATCAACTTCCTGTTTCAGCACAGCCAGCTCCTCCCTCTTCCTGTCCACTTTGTCCTGCACTTTGGCCAACTGGTCCCTCGTCCCGTCCACCTCCTGCTGCTTCCTGTCCAGCTCCTCCTTCCTCTTGTCCACTGCGTCCTGTATCCTGTCCAGTTCTTCCTGCTTCCTGTCCAGTTCTTCCTGCTTCCTGTCCAGTTCTTCCTGCTTCCCGTCCAGTTCGTCTCTCTTCTTGTGGAGCCGCTGGAGACTCTGGGTGCGTTTGTTTTTCACCTGCTGCAGCGCCTGCTGCTCAACAAGCAGCTCCTGTAGAAGACGTTTCAGCTCTGGACACAAACAAAGAGACGAATCAGAAAACTGTGGAAAAAACAAAGATTTCACTCAAGCTATCACATAATTCTTTTCTTTTTTTTAAGATGGGATTCAAACACACGCCTGCAGATCACAAGTGATGAGCTGCTCATCGCCTTGAATACTTCTTCTGTTTTAAACAGACGCTGTACAGGAACATTCAGGAACTAAGTTTGGCTCTTTAGCCTGAAAAATACTGGTGAAAATTAACAGAATGTTAAACGGAACGTTGCCATGTTCAGTAATTCATATTTCATTTACGTTACAAGACAGAGTGAGGGAGTGGATCACGTCCCTGGTTCAGGTCCATGTGGTGGAACCAAGTCCTTGTAGAAGTCGGTTTTCCTGCAGAGTAACGATACTGAGATGTGACGAGTTTCCTGTTCAGGTAGAAACATAGTTCCTCACTGACGAGGAGGTCAAGGTCACCTGGAGAACGTGGGCTTCGACCCCACGACCTCTCACGCGCAAAGACACAAAACCGGACCTCTGAAATGATTTGGATTCCTGGAGTTTCCTTGACCTGAACCAGGGTCCTGGTCCTCTCTCTGAAACAGGACACAACCAGGACATATAGATTTATAGATCTCAACTTCTATTAATATTCAGCCACTTTTAAATTTTCAGGCTTAAGGAACAAACTCAGTT
>NC_061533.1:1152500-1157500 GCF_022379125.1 Scophthalmus maximus | reverse complement strand
ATGCATTCTGGGAGCTCATTTCATTTGCTCTGCCGGATCGCGGTCTGGATCTCCTCCAATGGGAAGAGATTTCTCAAAAGTTGCCGGTCCAATCACAACCAATTATGTGATAGTGGGCGGGGTTTATACCACGACGAGGAGAGAAGCGACTTTTGTAAACAACCAAAATGGCAGCCGCTTACACCAGAGCATTTGACTAAAAAGTACCCGACACTGGTTCACAGACACTGTAGAATCATCATCACAGACATCAAAGACGCCACAGACCTCACTGACGTCTCCTCTCTGCTCCGGTCTGTCACTCAACGGACGTCACATGACTCGTTGCTCAGCGAGTATAAGCGTGGCTACGCTAGGCTAGATTGATGTTTATATTTTACATGAATAATGTTTGTTTATTTTTTAAATCTACATTCTATATATTTTGGTTGAATTTGCTTTTTTCTTTTTATTGATATATATTTTTTAATTAAGTTTATGTTTAAACGGTATATATCAAGACGCAGTTACGTTTCTTTGTCATAATGATAGTTTGATAACAACATCATAGAAATCATTAACAATCTATATGTATCGGTAATGAAAATTCAAAGTTACCTAATACTGGCATCAGCCCAAAACATCCATTTGTGTTGGTCTCTAATTAGAATCAAGTGGTGAATGTTACAGTAGCAGGTTGGACTTGGTGTCAGCAGACTAATGAGTGAACAGAAAGCTCATCGACACACCAGTGAAATCCTTTTTGCATCGTGTTCACGACTCAAAATACAGAACAGATTTACAATTATAGTTATTTTCTTTACAGGAAATCTTGCTGCACATTCTTCATTCCTTTTTGACTTTGCTTCTGCAAAATCTGCGCCACAGAAACTTCATTGTGGACATGAAAAGAGTAAACACTGCCAAACTAACTGCCAGCAGAAACGCCATCACATCAATGGAATAGTACTGGATCGTGGACATCTTATAAGACTCCGTCCTCAGGTGTGGCGCCCCCTTGTGCCTCATGACGAACTCGATCCAGAACATGGCGTGGTCCAGTGGTTTGATGGGCTGATCTCTTTGCAGGTTGGACAACTTCTTCATGTTCTCGCTGTAGCTCGGTTCATTCAGAACCTCCTTGAGCGCCTCCAGGAAGTTGTCTTTGTTCACAGTTGCAAGGTCCAAGACTTTGGCCACGCCTCTTACTTTCATTCTGAAGAAGTTGTCAGGTTGGTCAAACATGAGGGGCAGGCCCACCAGGGGGACACCGTGGTAGACCGCCTCCTGTATTCCATTGGTGCCCCCATGGGCCACGAACACTCTGGTCTTGGGGTGACCCAGGAGATCGTTCTGAGGCAGCCAGTCCAACAGCAAGGTGTTGTTGCCGAGGGTGGACGGCCTTTTTCCTTGGTGCCTCCAGATGACTTTCTGAGGAAGTTGGGCGAAAGCAGCAGCGATGTCCTCCGTGATGTCCTCTGGAAGTTGTGCCACCAGGGTTCCCAATGTCATAACAATGACGCCGTGTTCACCAGAGCTCTGGACAAAGTCCTCCAGCTCTTTGGAAAGGGGCTTGGACGGTTTGCACTGAAATCCTGACATGTAGATGATGTTCGGCATTGTGGGTCGTGGGAACTCAAAAGTAAAGTCGTTCCTCATCAGCCAGATATCTGCCGACTGGAACAGCTCCATGTAATGTACGTCACTGCCGAAATGTTGATGGACAAAATCTCTGTAGCTGGAGTCCACGACGTACCAAATCTGGAGGCGTGTATATAGATAGAAGAGGAAGTTCTTGACCCGCTGGGTGAAGTTCATCTTGTCAGTCAGCTGTGCCTCTGGTAGTGGGACGTAGGAGACTGGGGAGGGTGCGATCGCATGGTGCCCCTCACCCTGAATAGTCCACCTCACATTCAAGACAAGTGGAAGACCCAGACGGTGACCCAGCAGAACCCCTCCTCCGATCGCAGGATCTGTCAGGACCACATCGTACTTGGCATCGCGGAGGCTCTGCATCAGCTTGGTGTTGTCAAACATGTCCCCGACCATCTGGAGCAGCTGCTGGTGCATCAGCTGGAAGGCGTTCAGCAGTTCATACCGCAGATAGATAAGATTCCACAGCGAACCTCCTCCTCGCCCCATGTTCATCATATTGGTTACGAATAAGCCAAAGTGTTCCTCATCAAATCCAGTGGAGGCGTTGATGGTGATGGACTTGTAGTGAGGGGACTCGGGCTTGATGTACCAGGTGTCTGACGGCCGCAGCACAGTGACCTCGTGACCTCTGGCGTGAAGTTCCTCGATGATGACCTTCATGTTGATCCAGTGGCTTCCGTCCACAGGGAACACCAGCACCTTCCCTCCGCTCACCGACTGAGACGAGCAGAGCAGCAGCGCCAGCGACACTAAGGCGGTCGGGTACATTTCTGAAAGAGACAACGTTAGATCTTTACTACTGAACAAGGCTTGACACTGCCATGTGCATCAACTCAACAAACACGTGGAGTAGAGTCCAATACAACCTCACTAGCGTCACTAGTGGACGTATTGAGCCTCACTTGTAAACTACTGAGTGTTTTTGTCTTCACTTTTTTACCAGTGAGGCTCAAAATGTTTAGTTAGTTCACTAGTTGAGTTGAATGAGGTGCTGCGAGTTAACACGCCAGAGCTGTTCCAACTCACTAGTTAACCAGTAAGACTGTGAACGTCACTGGTTTCGGACTAGTAACGTTCACTGGTAGATGAATAGTACGACCTGTGAGCGAACTAGTTCGACAAAAGAGCAAATAATTGCAGAAACAGATTGACTAGTGTGTGTGGTTGTTCAACTAGTGCGACAGAATATCAAACTAGATTGACCAAGTCTGCAACTAGTGAGGGTGAACCAGAAACTAAACTGCTGCCTGATACCAAGGATACGTGTTAATGCTAAAACTACTACTAATACTTCTACTACAGGTACTACTACTAGTACTGCTAATACTGCTACAACTACTGTTACTTATATTACTACTGTTACTAATACTATTACTACTGTTACTTATACTGCTACTGCTGCTGCTATCACTTCTACAGCTACTACACTTGACTGTTACTCATTGTTTCACAACACTGGTTGCGTAACTCCAATCTGTGTGTGTGTGTGTGTGTGTGTGTGTGTGTGTGTGTATGTGTGATGTGTGTGTGTGTGTGTGTGTGTGTGTGTGTGATGTGTGTGTGTGAGTGTGTGTGTGATGTGGATGTGTGTGTGTGTGTGTGTGTGTGTGTGTGTGTGTGTGTGTGTGTGTGTGTGTGTGTGTGTGTGTGTGTGTGAAATCCCAGGAGCTCTATAAAAGCTCATGTTTCTCAGCGTTGTGTTCAGGTCCAGGTGTTGCGCAGTAATAACCGGTCTCCAACAACAAAGGGACTCCAGGTCAAAGTTGAACATTTTGAGTGAAGATGAAGCGCTGCATTAAAAAGCAGCTGTAAGAAAAACAAGAACAAACAAGTCCCACTCTGTTCGTCAATCTCTTTTGCCATCTGGCCCAAGGACACGAACCACGGACCGTCTGGTCAGTGGACGACCCGCCCTCCCTCCTGAGACACAGCCACTCGGGCCACAGAGACAGAATTAATTTTCTATGTTCAAGCACAACTCCTCCAGGACGTCTCCCCTGAACAGAGATGCTCAGAGCCCCTGCAGAAAGGATCAGGAGACCCTGTTTTTAACTCACAACTCACAATTTAGTTTTGCCTCCATAAATTAACGTTTGAGCTCAACTCTACAAAAGAAACAAGGTCGTCTGAGCAGCTCCTCACAAACACAAACCTCAGTCTCCGTCTCGTCCTGCAGCTGATTCACTCGGTCCGGACTCCGTCAGCGACTGACGCTCAGGAGCACAGATGTTATATGAGCTGCAGCTCGGTTACGTAACGTTGAGCAGGATCACGTGTGGAACTCTGAGCCTCAGGTGAACGTGAACGAGCTCATCTGTTCAAATCACATTCAGCAGTGAAAACGTCTGATTTCATGGATAGAGGAAAAAACAAAAGAGAAAAATGAACGTGGAGCAAGTGGGAGAAGTTATGTTGACGTGAACTTTGACCCTGCACCGACAGAGATAAGGTCGCGTCGAGTCATCGTGAGTTCAGTGGGATGGAAGTTGAAGGTTGTGATGTTGAGAAATCAAACACTGAACACGTGTCACATACGTGTCACATACCAAACGTCTGAACGGTCATTATTTTAATGTACGATGAATGTGGATGATTTCATGTGGTCACGTGATCAGCTCACATCTGAGCGTCGGATCTTTTCCTCCACCAGGGGGCGATGTTTACAGACACACCTGTCTGTCTGTCTGTCTGTCTCTCTCCTCCTCCTCCTCTCTCTCCCCTCCTCTTCCTCCCCCCTCCTCCTCCTCTTCTAAAGTAACTTAAGTAACGAAAGTAACTTAAGTAATGAAATAACAAAAGTAACTTAGGTAAAAAAGTAAAAAAGTAACTAAATTAACGAAAGTAACAAAAGTAACGAAAGTAGAGAAAAGTAACTACATTAACGAAGTAACTAAAGTGACAAAAATAAAGAAAAGTAACTGAATTACGAAAGTAACTAAAGTGACGAAAGTATCTTAAGTACGAAGGTTACGAAAGTAAAGAAAAGTAATCTAATTAGCGTAAGTAACTAAAGTAACGAAGGTAACAAAAGTAACGAAAGTAAAGAAAAGTAACTTAATTAGCGGAAGTAACTAAAGTAACTAACGTAACGATAGTAACGAATGTAAAGAAAATGAACTAAAGTAACAAAAGTAACTAAAGTCACTAAAGCACACAGGTATCAATAGTTCTAAAGTATCTAAAGTAACTACAGGACGAAGGTAACAAAAGTTCTAAAGTAAGTAAAGTAACGTAAGTAACTAAAACGAAAGTAACGACAGTAACTAAAGTACCGAAAGTAACTAAAGTGACGAAAGTAAAGAAAAGTAACTAAATTACAAAAGTAAAGAAAAGTAACTAAATTACGAAAGTAACTAAAGTGACGA
>NC_061533.1:1130000-1142500 GCF_022379125.1 Scophthalmus maximus | reverse complement strand
TCCGTGTGAGTCTCATGTTTCTACGTCGTGTTGAATACGCTTGTTGAACTAAACGTCCAGAACATGTCGCGTTCACGTTGAATTTTCAGACACTCCCGGAAACAGGAAATGGAATCAGCGGTGCGACACCATAAAGTGTCCCCTGTCGGTCGCTCAGTTGCTTTGCGGTTTGACACTTTACCACCAGGTGGCGCACTGGGGCTTTAACATTGTGTGATTCTCGCCCTCTTGTGCCTCGTTCTGCAGTTGTTTTGGAAACCTCCGTCCTTTTCACTCTCTAGTTCGTATTCTCACATTTCTTACATCGTTTGTTCCGTTATCTTTACGAACTACAAACTGTGAGAAAATGACGAGCGCTCACGTAAACCGGTGCCCTGGGTCAGTGGACCGAGGTCTGGAAATATTAGATAAATGTATTTCTATTAGCGGTGAGATTAATATTCAGGCTCAGTAGATGTCTTACGTGAATATAAATGTTTACGTCTTATCTGTAAGACCTGTGGTTCTGTCATTGTGACATTTTATTTTGTACACACCACCACCCGCAGCTTCTTCTCCAGGACGTCCGTGCCTCCCTGCCGGGTCCTCAGGGTGAAGGTCAGGGTGTGTTCTCCGGGCTGCAGGCCCAGCAGGGTGAAGGTCACTCTGCCGACCACACCCCCGGCCAGGCGGCTCCAGCTGCAGGGCGTGGAGCGCCGCCCCGCCCCCCCGGCCGCCTCCTGGGCCCGGAGCAGACAGATCGCCGAGCCGGCCGTCAGCGTCACGCAGTACTGAGGAGGAGGAGACGAGGGCGACACTCAGACACAAGCTGAGCATCATGGGACATGTAGTCGAGTGTGAGTGTGGTACCGTGACGCTGTCGGGCTGATGGTTGTACACGGAGCCCGTCACCTCCAGCTGTTCCCCTCTGACCAGCTGATAGGGCAGCGGGACGTCCACGCTGAGCGGCACACTGACTGACACCTGCACTGGCTCCGCAACACACACACCTGGACCACACACACCATGACGGACAGATTACTGATGGGTGATGGATTAAATGAAGATGAGGATGAAGATGAAAATGAAAATGAAGATGAGGATGAGGATGAGGATGAGGATGAAGATGTGGATGAGGGTGAAGATGAGGATGAGGATGAAGATGAAGATGAAGACAAAGATGAAGATGAGGATGAGGACGAAAATGAAGATGAGGATGAAGGTGAGGATGCGGATGAGGATGAAAATGAAGATGACGATGAAGATGAGGATGAGGATGAAGATGAAGATGAAGATGAAGATAAAGATAAAGATGAGGATGAGGATGAAGATGAAGATGAGAATGACAATGAAGATGAAGACAAAGATGAAGATGAGGATGAAAATGAAGATGAAGATGAGAATGACAATGAAGATGAAGACAAAGATGAAGATGAGGATGAAAATGAAGATGAAGATGAGGATGAGGATGAAGATGAAAACAAAGATGAAGATGAAGATGAAGATGAGGATGAGGATGAGGATGAAGATGAAGATGAAGATGAAGATGAGGATGAAGATGAAGATGAAGACAAAGATGAAGATGAGGATGAGGATGAAAATGAAGATGAGGATGAAGGTGAGGATGCGGATGAGGATGAAAATGAAGATGACGATGACGATGAAGATGAGGATGAGGATGAAGATGAAGATGAAGATAAAGATAAAGATAAAGATAAAGATAAAGATGAGGATGAGGATGAAGATGAAGATGAGAATGACGATGAAGATGAAGACAAAGATGAAGATGAGGATGAAAATGAAGATGAAGATGAGGATGAGGATGAGGATGAGGATGAAGATGAAAACAAAGATGAAGATGAGGATGAGGATGAAAATGAAGATGAGGATGAGGATGAGGATGAAGATGAAGATGAAGATGAGAATGAAGATGAAGATGAAGATGAAGATAAAGATGAGGATGAGGATGAAGATGAGAATGACGATGAAGATGAAGACAAAGATGAAGATGAGGATGAAAATGAAGATGAGGATGAGGATGAGGATGAAGATGAAGACAAAGATGAAGATGAGGATGAGGATGAGGATGAAAATGAAGATGAGGATGAGGATGAGGATGAAGATGAAGATGAGAATGAAGATGAAGATGAAGACAAAGATGAGGACGAGGATGAGGATGAAGATGAAGATGAGGATGAGGATGAGGATGAGGATGAAGATGAGGATGAGGATGAAGGTGAGGATGAAGACGAGGATGAGGATGAAAATGAAGATGAAGGTGAGGATGACGACGAGGATGAAGACGAGGATGAAAATGAAGATGAAGATGAAGATGAAGATGAGGATGAAGATGAGGATGAAAATGAAGATGAAGATGAAGATGAGGATGAAGATGAAGATGAGGATGAGGATGAAGATGAAAATGAAAATGAAAATGAAAATGAAAATGAAAATGAAAATGAAAATGAAGATGAGAATGAGGATGAAGATGAGGATGAAGATGAGGATGAAGATGAAGGTGAGGATGAAGACGAAGATGAAGATGAAGATGAAGACGAAGATGAAGACGAATATGAGGATGAAGATGAGGATGAAATGAAGATGAAGATGAAGACGAAGATGAAGACGAATATGAGGATGAAGATGAGGATGAAATGAAGATGAGGATGAGGATGAGGATGAGGATGAGGATGAGGATGAAGATGAAGATGAGGATGAAAAGACTCACCGGTCTTGAACATGCCAATGGCTTTGATCTCCCAGGTGGTGAGAGAGTCTGGTAGAGTTCTGCTGACCGACACCTCGCCTGGACTGAACACACACACACACACACACACACACACACACAGTTTAGTCTGGTCCATGTCTAACGTGGAGGGGGCGGGGTTTATGACCTGTACTGCAGACAGACACCAGGGGGCGATGTCATGTCACCTGACGCGCTGCACCTCCCACAGCCAGCTCTCAGGAAAGTAGCTCCGCACCAAAGAGGGAACCAGGTCGAAGTCCGGCCCCATGTCTGCACACACACACACACACACACACACACACACACACACATGTGTGATGATGTCAGCTTTTCTTCATCGCAGTGACACGGTGTCGACGTGAGTTCAGGCTGACCATGGCGTCCCAGGACCAGGTTGTGGTCCAGGTGCTGCTGGACGAACTCGCAGCAGGACCTGAAGATGTCACTGCAGACACGGTGTTTACTGAAGGTCTGCAGGGCGAACTGGAGGCAGGTGACACTCTTTGGGATGTACCTCATCCCTCGTTCACAGCAGGTCTTCAGACGACCGTAACTGTCCACTGCTCACACACACACACAAACACACAGGAAAACACAGTCACTGCTCGTCTTTATATAAAGTAACTGATCGTCTTTATATACAGTCACTGCGTCTTTATATACAGTCACTGCGTCTTTATATACAGTCACTTCGTCTTCATATACAGTCAGTGATCGTCTTTATATACTGTCAGTGATCGTCTTTATATACAGTCAGTGATCGTCTTTATATACAGTCAGTGATCGTCTTTATATACAGTCACTGCGTCTTTATATACAGTCACTGATCGTCTTTATATACAGTCACTGCGTCTTTATATACAGTCAGTGATCGTCTTTATATACAGTCAGTGATCGTCTTTATATACAGTCAGTGATCGTCTTTATATACAGTCAGTGATCGTCTTTATATACAGTCACTGCGTCTTTATATACAGTCAGTGATCTTCTTTATATACAGTCAGTGATTGTCTTTATATACAGTCAGTGATCGTCTTTATATACAGTCACTGCGTCTTTATATACAGTCACTGATCGTCTTTATATACAGTCACTGATCGTCTTTATATACAGTCAGTGATCGTCTTTATATACAGTCACTGATCGTCTTTATATACAGTCACTGATCGTCTTTATATACAGTCACTGATCGTACCTTTCCTCCTCTTCTGTTCCTCAGTCAACGCTCTCTTTGGACGAATCGCCGCTGAGCAAACTTCACCTGGACAAAGTCACTGATTATCTCCAATACAAACCTAACTACCCGTCAGTAAAACAAGGTGATTGATTGATTGATTGATTGATTAATTAATTGACGTACTGCTGGTTGACGGCCGGGCATTGGCATTGGTGATGAATGTGAGTCCGGCCAACCGGAAGACGTCAGCACTGTCTTTGCCGCCGCCCCCTCCGCAGCCCTGGTCGCTCTGCTCGATGTGACGCAGAACCTACAGGACACCGTCGATTCACACGTCACAGAGATAAAACACAGGTTTCCTGAAGAAGGTGAGGTGGGGTGTTTTGGGCGTTACCATGGCGACGGGGTCTCTGTAGTTCGGTCGTAGTGTGAAGAGGGCGGAGTCTACAGCAGACAGAGCCACCAGTCCCTCCTCATTGGTCCTGATGTCCAGCTGGAGCTTTTCCTTTGGCTTGTAGCTCCGCCTCCGAAATGAGAGATCAGTCTGACACACACACACACACGAGCGTGATGGCGAGACCAGGAACAGGTCCAGGAATGTACTCAATGACCTCACAGATCGTTTTCACCGCTGCCTCCACTTTCGCCTTGTTCTTAACAATAACATTATTTTTATGACTGTCAGGAACATTTGACCCTGAGCTGCCTTCGAGTGGACGTGTTGCAGATTTTGTAAACAAGTTCAGTTTGACCGAGACTAATGTTCAGACGGAGTCTTTAGTTTCCGCTTGGGACTTTCTGACTTTTTCCGCGTGATGCCCTTTAAATTAAAACCTGACCCCTGGTGAACCAGCCAGTGTCTCGTCGTACCTTGAGTCCACTGAGACACTTGTCTCTGACGTCCAGCCAGACGGAGTCGGCCACCAGCTCGGACGTCCCCTCTCCGTACAGGATGTAGTAGACCAGCAGTCTGATGGACGGGACCATGGAGGTCGTGACCTTGAAGCTCAGAGTCTGTTTGTGATCAGCACTGGAGACAAACGTGTGGCTGCCGAAATCCACCACCTTCCCTTTGGAGAGCACCTGAGGGGCCGAGCAGAGCGATGTTATCAGTCACTATGGAAACAGGACAAACCATAACAACGTGCATCGTCCCCTCACCAGGTAACTTAGGGCCCTGACGGGCAGGTAGGTGGGCGTGGCCGAGTACACCTTGATGTTGGCGTAGTTTCCCACCGCCAGGCCTTGGCCGGGCAGCGGGGGGTCGATGTAAAGGTAACGCTGGTTCGGTGAGTGATACGCCACCGCATGCAGACTCAGACTGGCCTGACTGGAGGCTGGGAGGGCGGAGTCTGCCGTCTCAAACTGTGACAACAACAAGTCAACAAGTCAGCAACAGAGACAACAAGTCAACAACAAGTCAGCAACAAGTCAACAACAAGTCAACAACAAGTCAACATCAAGTCAACAACAGAGACAACAACAAGTCAACAAGTCAACAACAAGTCAACAACAAGTCAACATCAAGTCAACAACAGAGACAACAACAAGTCAACAAGTCAACAACAAGTCAACAACAAGTCAACAACAAGTCAGCAACAGAGATAACAACAAGTCAACTATGATAACATTAACCAACATGATGAGATGGAATATAAAACATTACCTTCAGCACCGCCCTGACTCCTCCCCTCGGTGTATTGCAGATGAAGACAGCAAGGCCATCTGATTGGCTGTTGGCACTGTCGGGACAGGGCATGTCTTCATTCGTACTCCCCTGTTTGAACAGCTGCCGCTCCACCAAACGAACCTGAACCCGGTTCACCGGCTTGCCCAGATGATCCTTCACCAACACCTGCAGAGAAGGAAACAAACCAACTCTGAGTCTGAGCGACACAAAACTGTCCAGTACGATCAGTCGGACTCAAGCTGGTCTTCACTCCTGCAGGTGCAGGTGATGAAGTGTGAGCAGAATAACTGACAGAGAATATTGAAGCAGCGATCTGTCGGTTCACCTGGATGTTATAAGGAAGTCCAGGTTTGATGAAGGGGGGCGTGGACACCAGGCTCAGACTGTAAGGTGATTTGACGAACTTCACGGCAGCAAACTCCACCTCCTGAGTGATCCCACCTGAGATACAAGAGGGAGGTTGACTACTGTTACTGATGTGATGTAAATGTCTTTACTGTCACCATGTGGGGACTCAAATCTGGAAAGTTTATGACAGCTCGCTGCTTCAACTTCCTGTAATCTGTCAGAAAATCAGAACCATCCAAAGAATTGTTTTGTTACTCTGCTAGCCACCCGAACCCTGGTTCAGTTTGATCCGGACCCAGACCCCCTCTTTTGGTCCGAGCTAGTTTTGGTCCATTCGCTCGGACCGTGGCCCGAGGAACCTTTCACACCTGAATATTTGGTTGGGACCAAACAAGGCAGGTGTGAAAGCAAACCTTAGTCTCTGGGTTGTGAGTTGGATTAACGTTTGTCTCTGTGTTGGGGTTCGACATGTGGTTGTGTCAGTACCTGTGTCCTCTTGCAGCAGCACAGCTATGTACAAGTACTTCCCCACCAGGCTGTTGATGTCTTTTGGTCCGTTATGTTTGGACAGAATCGCCTCCATGTTAACAGTCACGTCCACTTCGCCTGTCGAGGACAACTGACACAGAAACACACTGGTAAAACCCGGGTATATTTTTCAACACCAGCAACAATAAAGTGTTCACCAAAAGACATACGTAGAGCAGCTGACCAGTGCATGTGAATCACAAAGACAAAGAGGTGGATGATACAGGAAGCAGCTAAAGGCTAAAATATAAACTGTGACAGAAGAGACTAAATAAAGTATAAAGATAAAGTCACACATGTTGATTAAAGCTGGTAGAGGATGACGATGTTCACAGTCATATGCTAGGTGTCGGTTGGTGTTTCTCACTCTCTCTCTGGTGACAGAGTTGGGGATGATGACTGGAGGATTATTTCCGCTCACATAGCCATAGCGCAGAAAGGCCTCTCCATCAGCCACAGGTGCACCATGCCGATACCTGAGACAGGTGGAAATACAGGTACAGCTAAACTCCTCATGTCTGAATAAGCCGAGTGTCGGCTGGTTTATTCACCTGGCCGAGATCTTGAGGTTGAACTTGTTGAAGCGTCCGAAGCTGATGTAGTTTGCTTCGGGCTCCACCAGGATGGAGAAACTGGGCAGAACTAATGCAGGATTACAGTTAATTATTCACATTATGACCAAGATTATTAATCACCAGCCGTTTGGCCAGTGGCACCACACTCCATACCATATTCTTTAACTTCAAAGTCTGTTCTCGCTGTTGTGGTGAAGTCACCGGAGTAGGAGGCTTCAATGGACCAAAGCCCCAACCTGAAATCACATATGGTACATAACAGTACAACAGCCGGGAATAACATTGACAACATTACATAATCACAGTAAGTTTGTTTTATTAAAGCTCTGACTTTGGTTTGATGGGGATCTTGAAGGGGTTCTGCATGGATGGGATTCCATTATTGACATCAACCATCTCCACAATATCCACTGTCATATGATCTGGGTCCTGTGGGGGACAAAGTTACTCATCTGAGATTACCTTGAGATGAAAGTGTTAAACATGTAACGTGTTGTTGCCCCCTGCTGGTCCTTCCTGCAGATCATTACACTCACCTTGAATGTCAGGAAGACGCTGCGATTGGCCGGTCTCAGCTCCTGGTTCAGGGAGAATGCCCTTACTTTGACTGGACACACAAATTAAAAAGGGTTGACCTGAACAACTTAACTGTTCTGAGTGATCACCTGGATTCAAGAGCTGACATGGACCACGTGTACATGAAGTGATGAGGACTTCTAGGGGATGACCACCTGAACATGGGCCTCCTGGCTTCATGAGGTGATTAGGAGCCGCTAAATGAGGACCGCCTGAGACCACCTGACCTCTTGAGTTGTTGGGGGCAACCAAAACTAGGACAACCTGAACATGGTTCACCTGAACAAGTATAATCTGACTTTAATGAGGATTACCAGGAAGAGGACGACCTGAACAATGTTATGAGTAGATCAGGACTAAAGGAGGACCACCTGGCTGACCTGACTCCATGAGATGATGAGGACTAACTGAACAAACACCACCTGACTTCATGGGTTCATATAACGACGTAAACGAGGACCACCTAAACTAAAAAGTTCTGACTTGACTACCTGAACAAGGGCCATCTGACTTTATGGGTAAATGAGGACAAACCAAACAAGAACTACCTGTAAAAGAAAGACCGGACTTTTATAGTTGTTAATGAATACCTGAACAAGGACATCTGAACTAGGGTCCCCTGGCATCATCCATTGACAAGGACTACTCTAATGAGGACCACCTGATTTTATGAGTTGACCACATCACCGCGGACCACACAACATTATAATGACGAGTTGAACAAGTACCACCGGACTTTATGAATGAGGACGATACAACAGATTTCGGATCAGTCAGGAAGTGAGGAGTGTGAAAGGGGGTGGAGCCTGAATTCAGGTTTATTCACGCCCATCTTTGTCTCTTACCACTCTGATGTGGGGTGTACAGCGGTTTGTCCGTCTGGATGAACAGGAAGCCGTTGGAGCGGCTGACAGCGATCGACAGGTGCTTGTTGATCTCTGCTGATTGGACGTGGAGGATCACATGTCTCACGCTCTTATCCAGCTGACCTGGGAACAGCTAGAAAGGAGCAGAAAAGTAAGTGACAAGTGACCTTTTACATAGGGATATATTTTAAATGACACTTGTAGGTCTCGGTGTGTATTGTGTCCCACCCGGACTTTGGCGGCGGCCTGATGGTGGTTCTGAGTGTTGAGGGCCACGACCTCTCGAGCCAGAACCACGTGGTCCGGAGCCATGGAGGTTTTCAAGAACACGTGGACCGTCACCTCCTCTGGAAACCCGAACAACTGTAGCAGCACCGTCTCCACAGCGTCCACACACACAGAGAGCGGCGCTGTGATCAGATACCTGAGGGAGGACGAGGGACGGCTCATCGTGCGAGTGTGTTGGTACAGTGTGTATTTGATGTAGGGATGGAACATGAACATATGAATCATAATCTATGTTGTGGAGATTTATGCTGTTTGGGTTAAAAGGAGAGATGAGGCGAGTTATTGTTCACATGCTGTTAACAAGCGTCAACCTGAAGAGTTTTCACAGTATCTTAATGATTTACTCTGGAGTCTGAGCGCATGCATTTATTAAAAACAATAACTAAACAAAAGGATGTATTGTTGACATTCATGTTTGCTATCTCTTAGTCTACTTCCTGTCCTCAGTTGGTGCTTTGCTATGCTTCTTGTCGCCTTACTGGCCACGGCCCTCCAGCAGTTGTCTACCGTGAAGTCATTGACAGAAAAGCGTCTGTTGCCCGTTACTGTTCACTCACTACTTCCTTCAGACTTTGTCACGAGTGTTACGCAGGAAACTTTTCAAAAACAGATGAAGAAGAACTCTCAAAGTGTCCCACTTTGTTCAGCGTCATCGAAATTTAACGGCATACTAAGTTTTCACGTGTTTCCGACCTGAGAAGACGACGGCTGGTGAACATACGCCGGGATCATTCCTCCGTCACCTCTCAGACACTTCAGCAAACGAAACAGTGCCATTGTTGAAGTGGCCTGGAAACAGTTGAGCAGTACTGAGTAGAACCCGCACGTGGTTGGACAAGTCGCCCATTGGCCACAGGAAGAAGCAGAAGTGGATCAGATCAGTGAGTTCATCCATCTCATGAACCCTCGTCATCGTTCAGCTTCTCCTCCGACGTCGCCCCCGCCCCCCCACAGTGTGAGCACACCGCGAACAAACACTGTTGGTTTGAACTTCTGGACCGAATCAACTGATCTGATCAAATGTTCTACAACAAATCTGCACAAAAACGTACTGATGTTGCGCGACCTTCTAACACCACGAGCAGCGACGAGTCGTTGATTAGTGATGTGAGTAATAAATGTTGACTTACGATCTGGACTGAGCCTCCGTCCTCCAGCAGAGACAACACACACACAACAGGACGACACACACCTTCATCCTGAAGATGACGAGGATTCAGACCGAGACGACTGACCGTCTGCAGCACAGACCCAGACGACTGACCGTCTGCAGCACAGACCCAGACGACTGACCGTCTGCAGCACAGACCCAGACGACTGACCGTCTGCAGCACAGACCCAGACGACTGACCGTCTGCAGCACAGACCCAGACGACTGACCGTCTGCAGCACAGACCCAGACGACTGACCGTCTGCAGCACAGACCCAGACGACTGACCGTCTGCAGCACAGACCTAGACAACTGACCGTCTGCAGCACAGGGTTGGATTTTATTAGTTATTGATCAACTCGACTATTGGCAAATTCCTGCGTGTCGTCAGTGGAACTTCCTGTTTGAGTTTGTCCCAAAGGTGAATTTACTCAGCCTGTGTTTTCTCATCTTACACAACAGTGTTGACTCAGAGTGTTTCAGCTCATCGTCGTCCAATCAGGTCACAGTCTGTTTGTTTGTTTTCTCTTCACTCTGCTGTAAAAACCACAAGATGAATATGTTTCAGTTCGGGGACATTTGTGGGCGATGACAGAATCACAGTTTAGAGAAGAGACTGGATGACAAGCTTCGTGTTTCTGTCGCCCTCTAGCGGCCGTGGAGGGAAACTACAGATGAGGAAAGAGACGCGAGGAGGTTATTTATTTTCATTTAGCAATTTGAGAATGTTGAGGATTAAGTCAAACTACATCAAAGAAGAAATAAGAAATATTCATGTCAGTGATAAAATAAAAATCTTGAGATTGAACTTGAAAATTCAAATTTGAGTCAAACTTTTGCGAGCGTATCAAACCTCTGACATCAGCTCATGAAGTACTCGTGGGATAGTTCTTCAGAGTCAGTTTAGTGTTTTTACAGGGTTCCAAGACGCAGTACGGAAACGTATGGAATTTGGTTTTTAGTAATTTCCAGGTCTGGATAAGCCTGGAAAAAAGAAAAGAGAGTACATGGGATAATAATTATGTTTCCAGGCTGAAGTCTGAACAGACGTGGATCCAAAGATGTTAGAATATTAAAGATCCGTCTGGATCCCTCTCGTCCTGAGAATCAGTGATGAACGTCGTCATAGCGACAGACTCTCTGTACCTGTCACTGTCACGACTGTATCCTCCTGATGACGGATGGTTACGTTGAACTGTTGTTTCCCCCGTTGGTGAAGAAAATACACATTTACCCAAAATTACTGAGATGAAATATTAATATTTTAATATGAGAACATCGGAATTGGAAGTATCAATATTTCAAAATCAATCCGCACATGAACATCACAACAGTCAGAATGTAATTTATGTAAACAATTGGATTTACTTAACATAATAAAATGTACTTAATAAACATCTATAGATTGTTGTACTCTACTTCTGTAATGTACGGAGAAGAAGGAACCCTGCTTTTATATTTGTTTGTTTAATGTTTAATTTAATCTTTATTTAATCAGGCAAACTCATTGAGGCCTGAGAACAATTTACATTTACACAAACAACAGAGGAATGAAATATATATATATATATATATATAAAGATTATCTCTATCATCCAGAACAGACTCAAGCGTTGATTTTACAGTTGTTTAATTGCGACTTGATGTGGAGCGACGACCTTTAATTCTATAGAGGAAACCAATTTAGATTTTTAAATTCTGAGCCAGGTTATGAATGTGGGTTTTGAATAAAAGTGTTAGCTCACGACAGTGATCAGTGTCGGGACTTGGGAGAGATTTGGACGCAGCTCACGGTCGTCAGTCCACGTTGTTCTCAACAACTTCACACGTTCTCCAACTGCAAAAAGTGAATGAAAGTCGTTGGATTATGGGACGAGTCGTTCCTTCGTCTTGAACCTTTGACTTTTCTAATGTTTTCTAATTATTGTTTTGCTCAGAATCAATAAAACGTTTGATGGTGAAGATTCATCTCGTAGTTTATCGTCTTGTTTCAGGATTAAAACTCTTTAAATAAAGATTTGATGAAATGTCATTGGAGAAAATGAACGAATGAGAAACTCACTTCTGTTCAAAAAGTGGGCGGAGTCACTGTTGCGCTCTATTAGTTTGTTTGCACGTCGTCTATCTTGAGTCGCTGGTGGTCGACAGACTCTCAGTGTGGTGAAGGTGAAGTGATACTTTATTATGAGTTTATATATATACGCTCAAATACAATGTCCTTTATATATAACATACTTAATATACTGATACACGCGTCATGCATGACCTCATACACACATATACAGAGATAAAGTGACAGTTGAATTAAATTCTGGGCATGAAGCTCATCTCATGTTCATATTCACATTCTGCTCACGAGATTATTTACTTCACACGAGGAGAAACAATCAGCCGTCAGCTACAGGAACTCATCAACATATTCATACAGAAGATCAGAGTTCAGAGGGAAAATCATGTCCAGACATTTACAAAGATTAGAAATTCAGATTCTAATGTTTTCTAGCAGGCGTCAGTGGACGGCGCCTGAGGCCCGATCTGGGCCTCGACCCACAGTTTGAGAACCACAGACATAAA